>NC_068301.1:2166649-2176649 GCF_025860055.1 Xyrauchen texanus | reverse complement strand
TCATGCTTGGGGGAGGGGTGGGGTCCCGTCTCTCAGGGTGTTTGCACTCGGGGACCTCAGGGGGACATTTAGCTGTGATTGGCTGATGTCATGAACGCTTTCTGCTCTTTAAGTACAGATGAACAAACCCGAACATACACCGACCCGTCAAACTCACACGTGTGTGCTGGAGACACAGACAGAATTATAATCATTCTATTCTATTCTATTCTATTCTATTCTATTCTATTCTATTCTATTCTATTCTATTCTATTCTAGTTTAGTATCCAGTGATCTGTTTCTGCTGTTCTATTTTATTCTAGTTTTTATTACTTTAATCTATTTTACAATTCATTATATTCTATACTTTCTATTCTATTCTATAAATGGTCTTCTATTCTATTTGAACTTCAATCTAATTTAAAAGGATAATTCTATTCTAATCTATTCAATTCTATTTTAGCTTACTTCTTAAGATACTTCCTCTTATTTAAAAGTTATTGAATTGTATTTTTTCTATTCTATTTTAATATATTCTCTAGTTTTGCTTTAATCTAAGTTACTGTGTTCTGTTCTATTCTATTCTATTGTAGTTTAACTTACCTTAATCTATTTTAAAAGTTATTCTATTCATTCTTTTCTAGTTTTGATTCTCTTTGAATTCTCTTATTTAATATTTATTGTATTCTATTCTTTCTATTCTATTCTCTTGTAGCTTGTTTCAATCGAATTGAAGTTATTGTATTCGATTCTATTCTTTTTATTCTATTCTTATATATTCTATTCTAGTATAGTTTTGCTATAATTATAATTTAAACAATCTCAGAAGTTACTGTGTTCTATTCCATTCTATTCTTTTCTATTCTAATTTAGCTTTGATCTCATTTAAAAGTTATTGTATTCTATTCTTTCTATTCTATTCTATTTTAATCTTTTGTATTCTAAATGAGGTTTCTTCAATCTAATTTATAATGTATTGTTTCTATAGAATTGTATTCTATTTTTGCTTTAATCTACAGTATCTCAGCTATAGAGAAGTTACTGAGTTCTATTCTCTTTTATTCTTTTCTATTCTACTTTAGTCTATTTAATTTTTTCTAGTTTTGCTTCAATCTAATTCTGAAGTTATTTCTTTTATTGTATTCCTTATATTCCATTCTGTTCAATTCTCTTCTTGTTTAGCTTACTTCAATCTAATTTAAAGTTATTCTATTGTATTTTATTCCTTCTATTCTATTCAAGTTTTGCTTCAATCTATAGAGACGTTACTGAGTTCTGTTCTATTCTTTTCTATTCCAGTTTTGCTTTAATCTGTCTCAGCTATAAAGAATTAATTCTGTTTTATGGATTGTATTAAATATCTAGTTTATTGTAATAGAGTTTACAGAAGTACAGTGCTGTGCAGCTCCATTTTGCATTCGGTCATTCTTTTCTAGTTTTCTAGTATCTCAGTTTTCGAGCAGTTATTCTATTCTATTCTATTCTGTTGTATTCATGCTAAACAGAAGTATTTGATTTGATCCAGTAGATATTTAGTAAATAGTGCGAATAGAAATCTAAAGTGAGTTTAAAGTGACATGAGCAGATCTGAGTCATGTGTCTCCCTGCAGCACACAGAAAGGTTACACGGATCAGGGGGGATGAGAGTTTACACGGTGTCACTGAGACACAGAGATGAGGATGGCTCAGAGCCAAAGTGTCGCTTGTGTTCTCAATTCCTCACTTTCCTTTTCTCCGACCCTGCCTTTCCTTTTTCACCACAAATGAGAGAGAGAGAGAGAGAGAGAGAGAGAGAGAGAGACAGATTGAAGAATGCCTTTGTATGCAACAATTGTATAACCTCCCTCAACTGGTTTTGCTTCAGGAACTGGATTTTATAATGGGCATCAACGGGCAACTCACAGTTCCGGAATGATTTATCCTAGAAAATATAAAACAAATGTTAAATGTGTTAATTATTGTTTATTGGTTTCTAAGTGTCTCTTGATTTTCAACAGTTTCATTCTTTCAGCAGCCTTTTTCATTAGCTGACAGACAGACAGGCAGACAGACAGACAGTCAGACAGACAGACAGGCAGGCAGACAGACAGACAGACAGACAGACAGACAGACAGTCAGACAGACAGACAGACAGACAGGCAGGCAGCCAAGCAGACAGACAGACAGACAGCCAGGCAGACAGACAGACAGACAGACAGGCAGGCAGACAGACAGACAGACAGTCAGACAGACAGACAGACAGACAGGCAGGCAGCCAGGCAGACAGGCATACAGACAGGCAGACAGACAGACAGAAAGACAGACAGGCAGGCAGGCAGGCAGACAGACAGTCAGACAGGCAGGCAGGCAGGCAGACAGACAGACAGACAGGCAGGCAGACAGACAGGCAGACAGACAGACAGGAAGACAGACAGACAGGCAGAAAGACAGACAGGCAGGCAGACAAACAGGCAGGCAGACAGACAGACAGACAGACAGACAGGCAGACAGACAGACAGACAGGCAGACAGACATACAGACAGACAGACAGGCAGACAGACAGGCAGAAAGACAGACAGGAAGACAGACAGACAGGCAGAAAGACAGACAGGCAGGCAGACAAACAGGCAGGCAGTCAGACAGACAGACAGACAGGCAGGCAGACAAACAGGCATGCAGACAGACAGACAGACAGACAGACAGACATACAGACAGACAGACAGACAGACAGGTAGGAAACATGTTCACTCCACTGATCTAACTGAACTAATCACACTGATCACAGAACAATGAAATTAAGCACTTGACATTGAAACACAAGGTTACAACACACACACCTCCCGTGTAAGGTGTCTGTCCTGCTGTGTTCTGCTGTGGGTCACTCATCTGTATAGACAACAGATGCTCCACCTGTAACACACACACACACACACAGGCATGTCAGGGCAGACAGTCTCTTTGCATTACTTTAACCCCATGACTGCAGGGTCGCTGACCCCTGACCCCACTTCACACCACTAATGTGTCTTTGAGCAGCTCTGAGAGACGGGATGTGATGTTCGAGCTGCTTTATCGTGCGTTAATCTCTCATTAAAGATACAATATTGACTTAAATAGATTTTTTCATTTTCTGATGCAAATGTGCATGTTGTTTGTCTGGGCAAAACTCAACAATATTATAATAAAAACATGTATTAATTCATTTGGATTGTAAATCTTCATATATTTTGAGTTTTCTAAAGTATATACTCGTGTTTGCTAGTGCTGGGCATAGTCTCTCTCAGGGTGGCATGAGCTGGCACAGCACTGTGAACTGCAGAGATGCATATGATTAGCTGGACCATTGGGCAGCTTGGCCAAGGTGCCACCCTGTGCCTTCGGCTGGCATCGACAGGGCAAGAGCAAGGGCGACGGAGCCGTGCCAATGTGAAGCTGGAGACAGCATCATGCCTGGCCGAGCCCAGCGGCCGCGAGTGTGGCTGGTAGTGCTGCGTTTATGCATGACGGAAGATTTTACATGAAACAGATTGCAGTGAAATCAGGATACTGAGACACTTATTTTATTACAGCAATGAGACACACTAGGTCATGTGTTGTAGTGATTATACCATGGGTAGGGTGTTGGCGGGCATAAAAGTTTACATTTAAGGATTTGTTTTCTGGTTAAAACATTTTTCACACTGTCACTAGTTTATTTAATTTATCTACTAACAATGTCCAACAGTGTATGTTCATGCATCACAGGAGATTTGTGTCATTTTCAGCACATCTCAAATTCTGTATTGCGTTTAATATCCAAAGGGGGCGCTATATCTCGAAAAACGTTTACGCTTAAAACATTAAAGTCTCCGTATACATAAGTCAGGCATATGAGGGATCATTTGAAAGCTTAGAATCTGAACTGTTCACAGACAACAATCAATTCTGAATTTATGTTACTTAAAATAACAAAATAAGGCCTCAATACATTCGCGTTGAGCGTGAGCGCCCCCTAGAGGTAATGGGGTGAAAATATTTACATTAAACTAAAAGTCCTTCACTTAGCACATAAATGGACATGTCATATATCAAATGAAAGCTCTCATTCTCAGGGATGTGACTGTATAGATTGTGTTGTTGCACTAATACCACAGTTTGAAACATTTTCAAAAGAATCACAAAGTGAAATATGATTTCTGTAAGTCATCGATCCAAAGTCGCTTTTATGCCTGATCACTGTTGCTGTAAGCCCCAAATAGCCAAACACTGTATATCTGCTTTTACCTTAGATAGTTTTCAAAAAATGTATCCATTGTCTACATGTCTGTGAGCTTGCATGTGTGAATAATCCAATGTAATATCTTACATGTCCAGAATTAAATATGTTCATCCAGAAGGAAGTGCATGCAAAACAGATCATCAGAAAAACATATTCTTGACTTTTGATAAAATGTTAGATAGCATTGCAAAGGAGAGGATCTCAGCTTTCTAACGACACCTAGATGGAGCTTGTAGTCCACTCAGAGGCCGAGATATTCAATGAAATAACAAGGGTGGTGCTTGAACTGAACATTAGACTGAATGTCTATGGACGAGCACATCTATGAGGGCTTATATGTGTTAGAGCGCCCCCTACAGTTCACATCTGTATATTGTGATGGAATGAGATAGCGAAAAATATCTTTTTTCAAGTGCTTGCTGCCATCTAGTGGAATAAAACGAGACTTTTCAAAGTGAGGTAAAGTGAACAGAACCAGAATGACATGTTTACAAAGTGAGAAAAACAACAATATTAAGTTTTTTTATTCTATTCATCATAATATAATAATCATGTACAATATAATTAATAAATAATTGGAGTACTTTTTTAATTTGGGGGGGGTTCGGAAAAGAAGACCAATTTTTTGCAATCAGTCCACAGAATGTGATCTTCATATGGCGAAAAAAAAAAAGTTGTTAAAATCGGTTAGTTTTAATAAAAATCGACCCCATGGACATTAAAGTGTGCAAAGTTACAGAAACACCCATTAATGATTTACTACCAGGATTAGTATCAGAAATGGACGAGCTTATACTGTAGGAATGGATGTTTGGAGGTTGACAGCACTTGCAGTGAGACGCGTGTGTAAGCAAGACAGTTGTCCTGCAGGCGCGCACGCACACACACACACACACACACACACACACACACACACACACACACTGCTGTCAGTTTTGAGTGTGAGACAGTGCGAGAACACTGTTCTTATGGGCGACAGCATTGATTCACACCTTCAGCTCAAACTCTCGCCGTAAAGACTCTGCATCTGTTTTCTCTTGCCGTTTCTCTCAAAATGACGCTTTCAGGATGAACACATCACTGTTTGTCTTTACAACAGTGTTTCTTAATTAATATGACCGAATGCAATTACAGCAAATGTTTCACAGTGCATCAAAGAATAATCCACCTCGTTTAAGTCTTGAATATTCAAATCAACACGATGACGAATCAGTTCTTGTGTTCTTCACTGTCAGTGTCAGCGTTAGTTATATATGTATTTATGAATGCATCTGTTTGTTTGTTTGAATATTTAGTCATTTATACATTCAGCCAGGTACTGCAGCCCGGGATTTTACATAGTAACTGTTCGCTGTCCTTTTCTGCATATTGCGGCACCATTTTGTGGTCCGTTCTGCATAATGCGGCAGCTCATTTTAGCTTATTGCGGCCCATACAGCACGTTTCACGGCCAAAACACTGGCCTGCTCGGTTCTCCCAATGGCCAGTCCACCCCTGATCAGCACCAAAGTGCATCGTCCCACCGGGAAAATTCCTGGTAGGCCAGATTACCAGTCCAGCCCTGATCCAAGGTCAAAAAACACTTTAATTTGCTCATAATTGAAATTAAAATGTTACCTTTTTATCCCAAGTGTCAAAAACGACTCGTTCAATGATCCGTTCTAAAGGATTCATTCTAAACTCCTCCTTCCAGAGAGCATACTCTGCTCTGATTGGTCCGTTCTAAAGCATTCATTCTAAACTCCTCCTTCCAGAGAGCATACTCTGCTCTGATTGGTCCGTTCTAAAGCATTCATTCTAAACTCCTCCTTCCAGAGAACATACTCTGCTCTGATTGGTCCGTTCTAAAGCGTTCATTCTAAACTCCTCCTTTCAGAGAGCATACTGTGGTCTGATTGGTCCGTTCTATAGCGTTCATTATAACCTCCTCCTTCCAGAGAGCATACTCTGATCTGATTGGTCCGTTCTAAAGCGTTCATTCTAAACTCCTCCTTCCAGAGAACATACTCTGCTCTGATTGGTCCGTTCTAAAGCGTTCATTCTAAACTCCTCCTTTCAGAAAGCATACTCTGCTCTGATTGGTCTGTTCTAAAGCGTTCATTCTAAACTCCTCCTTTCAGAAAGCATACTCTGCTCTGATTGGTCCGTTCTAAAGCAATCATTCTAAACTCCTCCTTCCAGAGAGCAGCGAGTTGACACATGAGCCAAAACATCATAGCATCACAAAATGACTTTTTCTGCCACTCTCGGTTAGGTTTAGGTTGAATTTTTAGGGTTTAAAGGTTTAACGCATGACACTTATGCTTGAACGCACACACATACACACACCAGCACACACATTGACCTAAATTATGAATATGAAAATGCCTTTAAAAGCTGCAAAAGCTTCGAAAAGTGCTGGGCCTCAGCCACTGGCTAGCGGTGATGAAGCTAACCCTTCTGCTAGTCATGCTTCTATGGCGTTGATAATATGCCATTGATGAGGGAAAAGTTATCTAACAAGATACTTGCAACCATAAACGAAAGATTTGATAAGTTCGAAGGAGACTTTTGATCTCTACAGGCATCTCTGCGGGAATTTGCGGAGAGAGTCGAGACTGTTGAGGGTCAGACACAGGATCACGAGGGCCGCTTATGTTCTCATGAGGTGGATTTGGCTGACCTGCAGCAGACAAATAAAGCTCTTAGAGCGAAGGTAAAGGACCTAGAAGGGTGATCACGACGCAACAGTATCAAAATTATTGGCGTCCCAGAGGGAGAGGAGAAGGGGAGACCGACTGAATTTGTCGCCACACTTATCCCTAAACTATTAGATGAGACTCATTTTCAGGGACCGCTGATCATTGACCGTGCTCAAACCAAGGCCATCAGAGGGAGAGAGGCCCCGCGTGATCATTGACCGTGTGTATTGCTTTCAGGAAAAGGAATTAATTCTCCGAATTCGGCGAGACTGCAACCTGGATTACAACGGACACAAGGTGCATATCTTTCGGGACTATACTGCAGAGGTGATGGAACCGTGACGGGCATTTAATGAGGTGACGCGTGAACTGAGAGAATTAAAGGTTACACACAGTCTCCGCTTCCCGGCAAGGCTCCGTGTACAGCACAACGGACAGCATAAGATCTTTGCTGACCCTGCAGAGGCCAAGTTGAGGCAGGTGTATAACATATGCACAGCACGAGGCCGTCAGGAAGACACTTCCCTCCTCCCCTCGTGGACGGCGGTCTTCCATCGACCCCTCCGCGTTTCTGGGGGATGGCAGGGCTCTCCTCCGCCCTTGGCAGCGGCTCCATCGCTCCAGGCGGTCGGGGAGTCCAGTCCCCACTCGCCTTGCAGATGGAGGCCGTTCACCGCATCGAACATAATTCTATCCTTAACAGGCAAATAAGTAACTGTGGCAGGGCGGAGGGTGGGGCTGGGTCGTGATCCTACACACCCGGTCCCGTATTAGGCTAATCAAGCCTCCGTGAGGGATAAAGGTCGACGGCAGGGGATCGTGCGGGAGAGAGAGATCGTTAACGGACATGTCCGTCATGTGTGTGTTTATGTTTGTGTGCTTCAGTTTATTATAAAAATATTATTTATGTTGAAAAGCCGGTTCTCGCCTCCTCCTTTCCATTGATCCCTTTACACTGGTGCCGAAATCCGGGAAGGAGGAGGGATACGCCATAGTAGAGTTCTCACCACTACCGTCCACCCCAATGGAGCAGCCACGGCCATCTGCCGGGGGACTAGGAGCCTAGCCGCCTGGAAGAGGATGATGGCCGCCGACTGTGAGGGGAGAAGGGGCTCCTAACCGACCGCCTGGAGTGGTCAGGCCACTGCCAGGGGCGCAGGAGTCGCCTACCGGCCGCTGAAACACAGCGAGGTTTGAGACCGCCAACCGCGAGTGGGGAGGGGCTCACTGCCGACTGCCTGGAGCGGGAGAACCGCTGCCAGGGGCGGGGGAGACCCCTTCTGTTCCCCGAGAACGTGGTGGGGCGTTCCGTCCGCCAGGGGCTGGAGGACTGCCTCTGATCTGCTCGGAGAGGTGCGGCTGTCGTCCGTTAGAGGGTGGAGGAGTGGCCGAGGAACAAGCTGCAGCGTATCGGAAAACTGGTGAGTAAGAGTTTTTTTTAATCTCTCTCTCCTCTCTCTCTCTCTCCCAAACATTGCACTGGAGCCATTAGCTGTAGGAATCAGAGCCCACTCTCATATCCATGTGATCTCATTAGGAAATACTGAAAGTCTGGTAAACTTATATGCAGATGATTTGTTACTGTGTGTCACAGATCCTGAGCTTTCTGTCCCTAAACTTTTAGATTGGAAACGACTGCCTTTATCATTAATTGGCCGTGTGAATGCAATAAAGATGGTTACTCTTCCTAGGTTTCTTTACCTCTTCCAAAATCTCCCGGTTTATTTACGGGCAACCTTTTTTAAACAACTAGATTCAATTATTCTCTCATTTATATGGAACTACAAGACACCTCGCATAGCAAAAGCCCATTTACAAAAACCTACTGGATGTGGAGGCCTTGGTCTTCCAATATTTAAACACTATTACTGGGCAGCAAATGCCAGGGCTCACACTTATTGTCAAAGGGGCGTTCTGGATGATATGTCACCTGAGACTTTGCCATTATGGGTCCGAGTGGAGGCCATGTCAGTGCCAGTACGTATCATGTAATCATAAAATATTTCAATCCATCTCCATGTGATAGGTGCAGGATGGCAGAGGGAACATTGGCGCATTTATTTTGGTTTTGCCCAATTTTACATTATTTCTGGTCAAACATTTTTGAATTGCTTTCAAGAGCAGACAGAACTGATATTCAACCTGACCACAATCTGGCGATTTTCGGCTATTCTGATCTGACTGGTGCTCTCCCTCGTACCCATCAACAGGCTTTAATGGTGGGCATGATTGCAGCCAAAAAGATCATTCTTCTTGATTGGAAATCTCCACAAGCACCTTGTTTTAAGAGATGGTTAAATGAGATTCTCTACATTATTCAAATGGAGCGGATACATTTGATGAGCTCAGCTCACAAAAAAGATTTGTAGTCACATGGGGACCTCTCTTGAATCTTTGAGAAGTTTAATTATGATATATTATGTAAAATAATATCCTTTTTTTTCACATTTTCCCCCTCATTGTTGGTTTTTCTATTTTGTCCCACTGTGTTAAATTATCTGGTTTATAAAGCGATCATGAATATTGTCATTCATGTTCATATTTTCAGTTTCTCTGTATGTGCTGTCAACTGAGTGTATCACAGTGTAAAACATTTCCTTTTGCCAGTAGGTGGCGCTATGACTATAACTGAATATTGGCATAGAGAAGTGTTCAGGCTGGGTCTCGGGATGTAAAGTTTGGGGCAGATTGGGCACAACGTGCAGTGAAAACTCAAAAGAGTCGCAATTTAGCATCGCCAAGGCCTTTAGATTAGAATTACCAAATATGAAGTAGATCGGATTAAATCTCTAGGAGGAGTTTGTTAAAGTACGAGGCCTGGAAATGAAGCAAAAACTGAAGAGAAAAATAATAATGGCTGACTTCCTGTTGGGTTTAGGATATGGCTCTAAGAGACTTTTTTGTACATATTGACAAGTTACATATGCCTACCAAGTTTCTTACATGTAGGTGAAACAAAGCGCGAGGGCTGCTTCGTTGAAATTTTGTAGGCTGGGACTCTTATCAAACATGTGAAGTTTGGAGCAGATTGGACATTGTATGTATGAGTTACAACAACTTCCTGTTTCATGGCGAAACATCACAATTTGGCAGACCGTCACG
>NC_068301.1:2151649-2161649 GCF_025860055.1 Xyrauchen texanus | reverse complement strand
GTCTTCCAGGCCGCCTGCTTAAAACGAGAGAGAGAGAGAGAGAGAGAGAGAGAGAGAGAGAGAGAGAATTCTCGTCTGGTTTTTTGGCCGTGTTTGTTAAAGCGAGTCGAGTCTTAAGAGAAAGTGCTAAAATATACAGCGAGAGAAAAGGAGAGGGAGTGATGGGGGGTGGAGAGACAGAGAGAAATACAGAAATGAAGAATCGACTGATTAACGTCCAAAGAACCTTTGTACAACCTCTGCACAACAAAATAACCGAGGCACCCGTAGGCGCGCGTGTGTGTGTGTGTGTGTGTGTTTCTTTAGCTATTTCAGGAACACTTTCAAATAAGGTTACATTAGTTAACATGAACTTACAGTTGTATTTTTAGGCATTACTAAGCATTAATAAATACTGTAAATTAATTGCTTGTTTGTAATACATCATGCATTTACTAATGTTAACAAATACAAGATTATAAATTGCTTCTGCTATTTCACTAGTCTGGGAACAACATTGTCTTCACATCTAAATCTGACAAAACCTCCTTGTTTGGGGCATTTGAGGACAAAATGCAAATCTACTACCTAAGAGAAGAGAACTCAGAGTTGAGATGAAACGGAGAGCAGATGGAGACTCTATACTCTTACGCCAACAACGGACTCATTTGTGCTTTTGCTTTTGCTTCTTAGACATAGGACAAGTTTTAGTAGAGACGTAGTTCGTATTTGAATGAAACGTCAACCTCATTGAAGTCTCCTGAGCTGTGAAAGAGCTCCACGAAACATCTTATTTGAGGACAGGGAGTAAAATAACCTCGCCTTTGTTCAACTATGGGATCTGTAGAACAGCTAGTAGTAGGTCCTCCCGGGGGCTCCCCGGCCTGAGGCAAGTATAGAGCAGATAAGGGCGGGGCCGGGCTAGAACAACGCATGGCCGGTCCACAATCAGCCTAATGGGGGCGCGCGAGGGATAAAGGGGGCTGGTGACGACAGTTTGAGAGAGAGAGAATTACAGGCAGCTGTTCTGTGTGTTCATGTTTGTGTGTTTTTTGTTTATTTCTTCATTAAACTATTATTTATATTGCCAAACCAGTTATCGCCTCCTCCTTTCCCTTAACCCAATTTACATTGATGCTGAAACCTGGGAAGGAGGAGGTATGGCTGTCGCGGGGTCCTCGACACTGCCGTCCACCCAGGGGAGTGCCGCTGCCATCCGCCGTGGGAGTAGTTCGGACTCGGAGACCGTCCGCTGTCCGCGAGGTGAGTGGGGACTGGAGTCCCCGACCACCTGGAGCGAGAAGAGTCCACATGGGTCACCAAGAACACGGAGGGAAGCAACTCCCCGACCGCCTGGAGCGGTAGGGCCACTGCCAGGGGTGGAGGAGTGTCCCCATGGGTCGCCGAGAACACGGAGGGGTGTTCTGTCCACTGGGGGTCTGTCTGACTCCGGTCTGCCCGGGTAGGATGGGGGGAGGTCTGTCTGCCGTGGGAGTAGCTCTGACTCGGAGACCGTCCGCTGTCCGCGAGGTGAGCGGGGACTGGACTCCCTGACCGCCTGGAGCAGTAGGGCCACTGCCAGGAGGAGAGTTCCCACGGGTCGCCGAGAAAGCAGAGGGGCATTCTGTCTGCTGGGGGTCAGTCTGACACCGGTCCGTCCGGGGAGGATGGGGCAGGGTGTGGGGGGGTGTACATCCGTCCGGGGGTTCCCCGGCCTAAGGCAAGTGTAGAGCAGATAAGGGCGGGGCCGGGCTAGAACAACGCATGGCCGGTCCACAATCAGCCTGATGGGGCACGCGAGGGATAAAGGGGGCCGGTGACGACAGTTTGAGAGAGAGAGAATTACAGGCAGCTGCTCTGTGTGTTTACATTGCCAAACCGGTTCTCGCCTCCTCCTTTCCATTGAACTGCGTTACACCCTCCCTGTCCTCTAAGGGGCTCCGTCACAGCTTAACAGCATCTTTGGCAAATTGCTTCTGGTCTCAGTTACTGAGTATTGACCCAACTAACACTAATCTAACAGGCTAACTAATCTAACAGAAGTCTCTGTGACCTCTTTCACAAAGGTTTCTTGATGTCGAATCATCATTTGCAGTAAAAACGACCTCATCGACAAAGACAAAACACAGTAGTTCAGCCAATACTGAAACTGAGGCTTTGATAGTGAGGATTGGATAGTTCTCTTGTAGTAAACTCTTCCGTCACAGCAGGACAGAACATAATCCAAGATCTTTTTACCATCAGTAAAGCTGAAGTACCCCTTCATCAACACAAAACCAAAGACATGTACCAACGATTACATCATTATCCTTAATATTGGTTATTAACCCATTTAATCCCAAGTTTTTGATATTTTAGTTATATGGTCCATTTTGCTTACATAAGAAAGAAATTGTCCTTAGCTAATGCTGTTAGTTATACAACTGGTCAATTACGAAATATTAATTTGACATTGTATTTTATCAATAGTCATTTTTAGTAACATTTTAGCTTTTTAAAAATGGCATATTTTACACTCCACAGAAATGTTTTATTAAATACGCACATAATTTTCAATGCACTCTTTACAAGTATTAACATTGATATGAATACCAAGAGCTAAAACGGTACTGTCTCTTTAAGACTGCCGGCAGCAGTTAAGCCAGCGAGCGCATATTAACTAAAGAGAACACACACGGTTTATTTATCGCATCCCAGCTATGTTTAATTGGAATTAATGTTCCTTTTTATTGTTTTCGGTCAACAACCTGTAAAGAAATGGTATTAAAAGAGACATTACTCATTAAGCCAGTTTACTAATAGGCTGATTACTCTCAAAAATAAGCTTCTTGTATTTTTTATAATTGTTTTGTGATTTTTTTTCACCCCAATTTGTAACGGCCAATTCCCAATGCGCTCCAAGTCCTCGTGGTGGCGTTGTGACTCCAAGTGGCGGAGGACAAATCTCAGTTGCCTCCGCGTCTGAGACCGTCAATCCGCGCATCTTATCACGTGACTTGTTGAGCGCGTTACCGTGGAGACGTAGCGCGTGTGGAGGCTTCACGCTATTCTCCGCGGCATCCATGAAAACTCACCACACGCCCCACCGAGAGCGAGAACCACATTATAGTGACCACGAGAAGGTTACCCCATGTGACTCTACCCTCCCTAGCAACCGGGCCAATTTGGTTGCTAAGGAGACCTGGCTGGAGTCACTCAGCACGCCCTGGATTCAAACTCACGACTCCAGGTGTGGTTGTCAGCGTCAATACTCGCTGAGATAACCAGGCCCCTAATTTAAGCTTATTTAAAAAATCTGACAAGGCATGCCCTCAACACGTGCACACATTGGATGAGCCAGTAAGAACAGCGGGTGAGGTGTTTAAAAATCGACCTGTTTGATTGGGTTATTCATAAGCCAATTATATCGTTGTTGGCTCATTAGACATAATCGTCTAAGAACATGCATGTAAATGCATTCTATGACAAAGTGATTATGTGGATCTCTTCTTTGGACACACGTTACACGGGACGAGTCAAACCAGTCTTTTACTCTCAACACGGAGTGGAAAGATCTCCGTGCCAAACTTTGCACAAAGCAAAAGATCGATTTTCAGGTTGGGAATCACGAGACCTGATTTCAGTCAAAAATCACATTTGACCAAATGTAAAACTAAATCGCAGTAACTACGCCAACACTAAAACTGAGGCAAAATGGCTTCAAAGTTCCTTACATTTTCCCACTCTATCAGACGGCATTGCCTACCTAGATTGCCCATTAAATTCTGAATGGACAACTACTTGCCTACCCTAAAGATCAAAATGCCCCCCGAAGGATGCATTGAAATACCGTCCCCGCTCACTCACAACCCAATTTTGCCCAAATGTATAGTCATCTTGCACGGAAGAATACCTATAAAACTAAAATGATAAATTATATTAGATTTCTCATTAAAAATCCTTCACCCCTTCCTCCAGCATTAATGTTCCACCTCGAGTCTTTCTGTTCTCCCTCGTTCTCCTTCAGAAAACTAATGGAGCAGAAAGACAAACAGCAATCACAACACACACTCAATAGAAAGAGTCACCGCTGGGACGCTCTCAATGTATTCAATGGCACTTTTCTCTCTCTGTCGAGCGCTCTGTGGATCTTTGGTGCCTCCCACTGACTATAGGGGCCCAGAGGCTATGCTAATTAATGGCCCTGCTCTCGGGCCCCAGGACCAGCCTCAGATCCAGTGAAATGAAGAGATTAAGTGGCTGTATTAAAACCTATTTAACATCTAGCACTTGCCCTGTTTCAATACGTATTAAAGAGCTCTTTAAACGGAGTGGCGGTCTCAATTAACACACACAAAGGCTAACACGTAGAAAGCATGGGGGGGGGTTAAGCATCTGCCCAACGTGCTCAGAGAGAGAGACACTGTGCTGCACGGCCTCCGGCGATGACATCAGCAATAACAGGGTCAGAAAGAGACTTCAATGCATGCGTGTTTGTACAAGTATTTACATGTCATGTTTTAATGTCTTTATAGTAAAGCTGCGAACTAGATTGCATCTCTAAGATAACGTTATCTAGTGTTTCAGTTTGTTGTCGCTGTTGAATAGCGGAAGCTCTCGGGAGCGCATAAACGTCACATCCTTTGGATTTTCCCGGCAAAAGCGACCCGCTCCCTTCACATCAGTCTAAAGGCTTTAATTGGCAACCTAGGGATTCTGGGAAGGGCTCATTGTTTAAGTTGTGTTACAAGCCGTTCACACATTGGCAAAAAGGTGAATATTACATGACAAATATGTTACATATTGCACCTTTAAGTTCTACAATGACGTGAACGCTTTTTACACGTCTGAATCTCAGAATTACGGTAATTTCAACATAATGCGAATGCATTATTAAATCAAGTTTTAATATAAATACTGAAACAAGTTCTAATAATACATTGTGCAGAGTACAAGCACAGAGACACGTGATAATGCTAATTATAATGCTAGTGGCTAATTGCTACATTAACAATAATGTTTAAATTAATCTAACCTAATACCTATTTTTTCTAATGACCTATTATCTAATATCTACTAGTCAAGTCAAATTATTCAAGCAATTATCGTCAGACCTACGAGTTCTAATACTAGTTCGCTTAAATACTAGCTGTAATGCTAGCATCAACCGAAATCATATCTTCTTCTTTTTTTGAGCTAGGAACTTTATACTAAATCTGACCCATATTAGTCAAAATGTACAGGTACAACACGATTAGCTCTAATACAAGTTTTAATATAAAAAATCTAAAACTAGTTTTAATAATATAGTTATTGTGCAGAAATACAACCCTTAAGTTTAGATAGTGGAATTTCCCCCCATTCGTCCATTATGCGGGTCTTTAGCTGCACGGGGTCTTCGTTACCGTATTGTGCACTTCATAATGCGCCACCCATTGTCAATTGGAGATGGTCAGGACTGCAGGCGTGCCAGTCTAGCACCCGCACTCTCTGCTCACACAGCCATGCACTGCTGTGCTGGATGGCATTATATGCTGCTCCAAAATATGTACATATATGTCTGCATTAATGGTGCCCTCACAGATGTGCGAGTTACCCATGCCATGGGCACTGGCACACCCCTGGCCCATACAGACACTGGCTTTTGTAACTGATGCTAATAACAGCTTAGATAGCACTTTTCCTCTTTGGCCCGGATACAACGCCGGATTTGTTTTTCAAAAATCTATTTGAAACATGTAGAACCAGACCAAAAAACACAGTTCCACTGTTCTACTGTCCATCTAACACAGTGGTTCTCAACCTTTTTTGAACAAACGCCCCCCTGACCTCGTCATGATCCTCTTAATGCCCCCAAAAAAAAACAAAAAAAACAAAAACACTTCAGAAATACTATTACAGCCAAACAACTGCAACACTGATACCTGAAGCCTGAGTTTTTGGTAAAAAAAAAAAACTGAAACAGAAGTTTCTTATTGTATTTAAACTACATGTAAAAGCCTCATTTACATTTACGCATTTGGCAGACACTTCTATCCAAAGCGACTTACAGTGCACTTATTACAGGGACAATCCCCCCGGAGCAACCTGGAGTTAAGTGTCTTACTCAAGGGCCCAACAGTGGCATCTTGGTGGTGCTGGGGCTTGAACCCCCAACCTTCTGGTCAGTAACCCTGAGCCTCAACCACTGAGCCACCACTGCACTGCACATACTCAAGCCTCAAGTTGAGTAATATTGTGTTTTGAAAAAAATGCAAAAACACATGGATTGTTTGAAAGGTATTTCAAATGTATTTAGAAATTCAAACAAATTCAGGCTCACACACAAATTTTTTTAAGATGAACCAATCACGTGAACAATAACGTAACTAACCTAAATGGCCAATGAAAAAGCAGCGGTCGTTCACGCACTCAATTAGGCAATATATACTAGGCTTCAAATTTGAATAGCCTACAAACGGTCATTTGATTTCAAATGACGAACAAAGACGACAACAGCTCGGCCACCTGAACTGAACCGAAGAAAAAACGACGTCAAAAACAGCCACTTTTTTTAAATTAATTACGGTCATTAGTGTGAGCCCTGAGCACTAATTATGCGCCTAATTATGTATTCTGCATTATGTACAGAAAAAGCCGGTGAAAGCGTGCCTCTATTTTGCGCTGAAAATACTCCGCCTCTTAAAAGCATGTGTAACTTAGGAAGCGGCTCTCCTGGCATATCCTCCTGGTGAAGTGGCAGCAGTAATCCGAGCAAGACGAAGACATAGGCTAAGGAGAAGAGCTGAAAAGATTTTTGCGCAGGCCGCCTGTTGAGTACCTCTGAGTAACGCCCCCCATTTGTGCCTGAGCGCCCCCCTATCTGCTGCCTCGTTCACACCGCCCCCCAACACTGTCCAAACGCCCCCTAGGGGGCGGTACCGCTCCAGTTGAGAAACGCTGATCTAAGATGAGAGCGAGCCCAGAGAAGTCGGCAGTGCTTCTGGACAGTGATGATGTACGGCTTCTCCTTTACATAGTAAAGTCTGAACTTGCATCTGTGGATGCAGCAGCGAGTGGTGTTGACTAACAAAGGTTTACTAAAGTTGAGAGCGAGCCCAGAGAAGTCGGCAGTGCTTCTGGACAGTGATGATGTACGGCTTCTCCTTTACAGATGTACAGATGCATGGTGTTGATTAACAAAGGTTTACTAAAGTAATCCCAAACCCATGTTCATGATATCCACTGCAGATGAATGATGTTTATTAAGACAATGTCGCCTGAGGGGTCAGAGGTCATGTTCAGAAGTGGTTTTCGTCTTGCTCTTTACGCACCGAGATTTGATCAGATTCCTTGAATCTTTTAACTCTATCGTGGACTGTAGAGGGTGAAATGCCCAAAATCCTTCAACAAAGAATTATTCTCAACGTGCTGGATTATATGCTGAAGCATCTATGGGCAAATTGACATGTATTGAATGAAATCACTCTTTTTTTGTTTTTCTTAGCATTTCTCATACTGTCCCAACTTTTTCAGAATTGGGGTTGTAATACTAGCGTCAACAATGCTAATGTCTTTACGCTAATGTTGGTGACTTTACCCCAACTCTAACCTCTGCTAGTCAAGATAGTCAAGCTATTTATTGTCAATGTGCAGGTATAAGAAGATTAGTTAAAAAAAGAAGTTATTGCTACTATACAAACTACTAATAACAAAGACATTAACGGTTCACATTCACAGAATTCGCCTATTGACGATTTGTAACTTTAGTCGTATTGTCTGAATTCAGTTGTTGTGGTCAAATTTGTATTTTATTTTTAATTAAACATTATTTAACCAAGACGTCCCTTGAGATTAAATCTCTTTTTGGAGGGAGACCTGGCCAAGAAAGCACACAATTACAAAGAAACAAATGGTAAAATCAAGCACGACAAAAACAGACATAGGGAAAAAATATGAAGCTTTTATAAGTTGATTGTTTCAAATAATTGTCTTTCAGTAAAGCTATAAAATTATTGTTTTTCACAGACAGTTTTTACACACACACACACACACTGAAATCTATTTTCTAAGTCGATCTCTGGAGATGCTGCAAAGCGCAAAGTAGGTGTCATGCCAGATCCCCTACTGAACAAAACTTCCATTGTTCACTTCGGTAAAGCAAGCTGTCACTGAGGCACGCTTCCCTCTTGTCTCTTTTTGTCGCCCACCATTTGTTTGTTGGTGAGGGGATGTGGCCCCAGTGGGGGGCCAAAAACGTTGCGCGTGGCAGCGCCCTAAATTTATACATCTCTGCAAAGTCAGTGACGAGCAGACACACACCGTGACACAAAAGACCGTCCCTGTCCAATTCACACACAATTAACGATGACCACTGATCGTAACTTCAGCGTTCTAGGACATTCCTCAGCTCGTTAAATGAGATTATATTAAGTGCTTATTATAATTCTCTCTTCTCTCCTGCTTGTTTAACATTAGGCCTGTTTCACACGTAGAGGAAAGGGCTGTAAAGTGTTAATGAGCCTACAGATCTCAGGACGAGTGCGACGCACACACACACACAAACGCAAATGCTAATCCCTATCATTACGCAAAACCTTTTCGGCTTTGCAGAAAGACCTCAGAGAGAGTGCCACTGGCTTCAAACACACTTAACCTGTTTTTTTTTTCAGTATTCAGAAAAACAACCACCATGTGTGAAGTAAACAGAGAAATCACGTTGAAAACAATAGGATCAGTCAACGCTAGTCGCTACACTCGCGCTTCACCACAACAAGGAAATGAGGTGATACTGCAATCAAAATATGCAGAAATAAGACATTTTAGAATAGTTCAGCCAGAAATTAAAGTTTTGTCATCAGCTGAAGTACTCACCCTTGTGCCGTTCCAAACCTGTACAACTTTCGTTCTGTAGAACACAAAAGAAGATGCTAGGCAGCATGTTAGCCTCAGTCACCATTCACTTTCAAAGCATCTCTTTTTCCATACAATGCAAGTGAATGGTGACTGAGGCTCTCAGACACTAACATTGTCTCTAAAATTCTTCCACAGAAGAAAGACACTTCATAAGTTTGAAAATGCATTGATTTTGCTACGTTTACGCTAGCGCTGTAGTGAGCATGTAGCTTGTTTACTGCTAACGGATTTCCGCAATGCCGAGATGAATTGTGACATCTCTAGCCGTAAAATTACCTCCCCCATCACAAGTCATTACCAAAAACAGCTGTAACGTCTCCTCTTCGGTTGAGTTAATTAAGCTAACGCTAAGCTAGACCCATGATTCCTGTCAGCGCTCAGCGGTACAGTATGCGTCCTGCTCGACTCGATTTAGACAGAAGCGCTACGAGCTGAACTTCCCCACTGGCCGAGTCTTAAACCAACACCATGAGACCCATCACACTTCATTATGGTCTAGCGCGCTAGCCTATTCCCGCTAGCCCCTGGACCTCTGAGAGGGAGGGGCTTGTGTGGATGATTGACAGCTGACAGTAGGGAAAGTGAGTTGCAGTAAGCTGCTCACGCTTGAGAAGAGGTTATCTGCAGATGGGACGTGACATCGGGACACGCACAGTAAGATCTGCGTTCATCTCTTCATTACACACTCCAGTGATACTGTCACTCACGCTCGCAATCACACGGACTGCTGGGAGGAGATGGTGTGCAGAATGGGACACCGAACTGCGAGCTGGTGTGGGGTGATACACATGCCGTCAGTGTGTTAAGTGTGCATGCTTTAGCATAGAGCGATTCATTTGAAGTCAAATAATCCATGTTGGCCGGATCACACTGTGCTGCTACATTAATGGAAAGATGTGTTGTGAGAAATATAGTCAAGAGGTGACCACAAACCTTCTTCAGCACACACCAACACCATCACAACTCCAGCAGAGACAGGAATCCCCCAGCATGCACCTTTCATGTATCTCCAGATCTCTGATGAGCTGTCATTAACATGCGAGCTTCAGTAAGGTGTTAAACCACACAAAAGACTGTGACCTTTATCTTTACCCCTCTCTCGCTCTCTATCTGTCAATCAATTTATCTATAAATATGTACTGTATGC
>NC_068301.1:2009149-2146649 GCF_025860055.1 Xyrauchen texanus | reverse complement strand
GCACACTGGAGGTTAAGTCATGCACTAAATAGGGAGCAAGGGAGCATCCTATAGCTCTCCTATAACTGTTCTGAGACCAGTGCAGACAGACAGCACACTGGAGGTTAAGTCATGCACTAAATAGGGAGGAAGGGAGCATCCTATAGCTCTCCTATAACTGTTCTGAGACCAGTGCAGACAGACAGCACACTGGAGGTTAAGTCATGCACTAAATAGGGAGCAAGGGAGCATCCTATAGCTGTTCTGAGACCAGTGCAGACAGACAGCACACTGGAGGTTAAGTCATGCACTAAATAGGGAGCAAGGGAGCATCCTATAGCTCTCCTATAACTGTTCTGAGACCAGTGCAGACAGACAGCACACTGGAGGTTAAGTCATGCACTAAATAGGGAGCAAGGGAGCATCCTATAGCTCTCCTATAACTGTTCTGAGACCAGTGCAGACAGACAGCACACTGGAGGTTAAGTCATGCACTAAATAGGGAGCAAGGGAGCATCCTATAGCTCTCCTATAACTGTTCTGAGACCAGTGCAGACAGACAGCACACTGGAGGTTAAGTCATGCACTAAATAGGGAGGAAGGGAGCATCCTATAGCTCTCCTATAACTGTTCTGAGACCAGTGCAGACAGACAGCACACTGGAGGTTAAGTCATGCACTAAATAGGGAGCAAGGGAGCATCCTATAGCTGTTCTGAGACCAGTGCAGACAGACAGCACACTGGAGGTTAAGTCATGCACTAAATAGGGAGCAAGAGAACAAGGGTGTGTTCACTTCTAAAATCCATCCAAAAGTTCAGTTTCAGGCTGCAGATGATGTTTGGATCACTCAACATGTTTGACATATTCACAATTTATAATGTGTAATTTAATTTGAACATGGTTGGCCGTGATTGGCTGATGCTGGACATCACTTTGAATCTGAATTAATTATGATAATTGATGATGTAATGTCTGTAACATCTCATACACATGAATAATCAACACACATGTAAACATATTAAACAATTTAATGAAAAAAATCGGCCTTTCTATAGCTTGGTATTGTTTAAAATGTCACAACTTAGTCCCGCTGTCCACATACAGTTTGTGGGCATAAAACTTTTGTTTCATGTTTCTTAGGGGCTACTAGTTACAAATCAAAAAGGCGAGTGGAAAATGCACACAGCGGTCACACTCGGGTCTCAGGAGGTCAACATAATACAGAATACAGAATTTGAGATGTGCTGGAACTGACACTAGGTGTCCATGCCCCACGCTAGGTGGGCATTGCCCACCTCTATATTCCTTGTGCCTCCCAGTTGGATGGTGAAATGACCAAGAGGGGACCCATCGGTCAAATGAAGAGAGAACCTATTGCCCACTGTAAAGTTAAAAATGCCCAACCCCCCATGCCAGTTTCCTGCCAGTTTGTAGCATTCGCTAATGCAACAATTTCAAAACAACCACTGAACATTCACCCATCCCCTTATATGAACAATCCCATATTTTTCATAAAAAAACAGAAATATGTTTACATTACATTCTAGAATTTCCCCATGGTGAGCCGTTGGATTAGCCACGCTCCCTCTTTCCAAAACGCCACACTCCAAAGTTACCAAACGAGATTTCTTGAGATTGACATTGTGCAAAAACAACAGCAGTGAAACAGCGCCCTCAAGTGGCAACTGTTATGAACAACATGTCATAAAAATGGCATTAAGCCTCAATAATTCTCTGCAGTTACAACACTATGAGAACGAGCAAAATGATTGACAGGCAGAAAGCGTCAGAGACCGCGGACATGTTTATTGTTTGCTAGAGCTGTTACAGAGACCGGTGAGATATCTCACAACACTTATTTCAGTAATATCTCTCAGGGAACATTTTTTGCACACCTTTCCATGAAAAACATGCTTTACAGCAGCTTGAAGTAGCTCATTACTATTTCACATGCTGTGCTTTTCTATTTGAACCCATTGGTCTGTCATGCCTCATGATTAGTTGCCATGCACCTCTTTTAAACAAGCAGCATCATTGAGTCATAGGAATATGTATTTTTAAATCATTATGAGTAATAGTAATGCTTGATTAAACAATACAAATGAATATTGATTATTTCAGTTCCTTTGAACAACAAACTTTTAAACTTCCTGTCTAGATCTAAATCAATCGTACCTTTTAGGAAGAATTAAAAACTTTAAATATAAAATCTGAAAATAGGTCAAATTAAAGAGATAAAACAGCAGTTATGTGGATGAGTCACAGCGTTCAGCCGCAGGTGGGCGGAGAGTTCTGGTCACCCACACACCTCTAGATTAGTTGAGTTAACCAGAACTCACCACTACAGGTGAACCAACCCACAAACATCACACTTCAGTGCACACAAATGTCATTTAACCACTCACAATACCAGAGTAACAATTAATGTCTCAAACAACCAGATTGCATCACTGATGGGCAAACATCCATATTTTCCATACAGCACAAAATACCTGTGCCGGTGTGTGTGATTCCTGTAGTTGTCTATGCTGAATGTGCATGTATGCATCAGATGTGAGTGTGAACAAACAGAGTAAAAATGAAAGCACAGATTTGTGGTGTTCAATGCAGCCCACCACAACCCACCCACCCATCCGCTCTCTTTCTATCTATCTCTTTCTGTGGCTGTGTTGCCACCTCCCACTCTCAGGTTTAGAGGCCTGATGACCTCATGGAGGGCTCCCCCTCGCGCGGGCGTAGGGCTGAAGGTGTGATTCTGAGCGGATTGATGCTTCTGCATTGAACTCAAGCTCAGGACTGAATCTTATTCATTACGCAGGCTTTAGGACCGATGATACACGCTTAGTTTCACTAAGAAGGCCCGTCCCAGTCGCCCAACATCAGAATTATAAAGGAATTACAACAACAAACACAACCACATTCAGAAAAGTAAAGCTTCCTCAATTATTCTTTATAAAGAACCACTTCATATTGTTCACTGGATCAGTCACTAGATCTGAACACTATTGCACTTTTACAGGAAGGTCCTTGCATGCAAAAAAATGCACATTTGAATGCATCATGCACCTTATTATTAGAGGCAGACTGATATATCAGTTTAAAGATTAATCGTGGCGATAGTTTCTTTTTGGAACGATTGGTTAATATTCCTAATTTGTGTATTACTCATCAACAAACCTCATCTGGTGATATATATATATATATTACAGCTGTTGATTTAACGTGTTAAAACGTATAATTATATAAAAAACAAAGTATGCAATTAATCATGTCCCCAGACTAAAATTCAAGCTTGCAGTACCTCCTGTTTTCTCCAGGGGGCAGTAAGCGGCACTTCAGCTGTATAGACAACGAGCAGCTTATATGCGTTCAGCAGACAACACAACATGAGGACACGTTCTTCGTGGTCAGTGGTGGTGGCGTAGTGGGTTAAAGCACAGAACTTGTAATCAGAAGGTTGCTGGTTCAATCCCCACAGCCACCACTATTGTGTCCTTGAGCAAGGCACTTAACTCCAGGTTGCTCCGGGGGGGATTGTCCCTGTAATAAGGGCTCCTCACCTGCTACGTCTCTGCGGTAACACGCTCAACAAGTCACGTGATAAGATGCGCGGATTGACGGTCTCAGACGCAGAGGCAACTGAGATTCGTTCCCCACCACCCGGATTGAGGCGAATCACTACGCCACCACGAGGACTTAGAGCACATTGGGAATTGGGGAGAATTTTTTTTTTTTATAAAGAAATGAATAAATAAACCATGTTTTTTAGAAATATTTGTAACCTAAGTAATGTACTTAAAAGTAATTACTTTCATTGAGATTCAGTAGATGTAATCTGATTACAAAAATGTCAAATGTTATGCATAACACTAATTTATGTGCCTAAAATTAATTAAATTACAGTAACTGATTACTTGTTGCAATCCAGTTATACCCAACTCTCTCTCTCTCTATATATATACATATATATCAGACTTAATCTGGTGAATATATAGACTATAAAAAGCTAATTTGTTAAATACTTCTAAACAGCCACTGAAATTTCCCTCATCCCCTTATATGAACAATCCCATATTTTTCATAAAAAACAGAAATATGTTTACATTAAATTCTAGAATTTCCCCATGGTGAGCCGTAGGATTAGCCACGCCCCCTCTTTCCAAAACCCGACTCTAAAGTTACCAAACGAGATTTATTGAGACCGGCATCGTGCAGAAACGGTGTCAAAAATAACAGCAGTAAAACAGCGCCCTCAAGTGGCAACTGTTATGAACAACATGGCATAAAAATGGCATTAAGCCTCAATAATTCTCTACAGCTACAATACTGTGAGAACGAGCAAAATGATTGACAGGTCGAAAGCGTCAGAGACCACAGACACATTTTTACAATCCACAATCCAATTATACCCAACTCTCTCTCTATATATATATACATGAATATATATCAAACTTAATCTGGTGAATATACAGACTATAAAAAGCTTAATTAGTTAAATACTTACATATACAGCATTGTAACGGAGCCAAATCTCTGTCATTTCAGAATAAAATTCCCCAGTGTATTTTGGGCTTATTTAGAGTTAAAAGTAATGCACCATGTAATGCACCAAGTCTGAATTTTTCAAGTTATTGTTGGAATTTTGGTTGCACTTTCTGTTTACCTCTAATTAATAGATACAAACTATAAAATATACCCTTCAAAGTAGCTAGTTACAAAACCAGCATGATTCTCACGAAACATGTCAAGAACATGTTCAGGTAACATTTAACCCAAGTATATTTTGCATAGAGAAAATGAAGGCTACTTTTGGGACCATTAAGCTGTTATGCATTGTGACACTTAAGCACATCCACTGGCATGACAAGCACAACACCGCCAGCGCAAATACTGCAATATTAAGACATTCATTCACAGTTTTTATTCATGCCGTTTTGCATGCTGGGAGTTGGTTATGGCCAACAGAAATTGCTTAAGTTGTCCCAACGCAAATGATTAAGTGAACTTCCATTTTAGAAATGTAAATTGCACACAAGTATAAATGTCAATAATTGTGTTGCATTAGCTCAATTTAAATACATTTTTTGTCCCATGTTGAATTTTTGTCCCATAAATTCAACATGGGACAAAAATATTATTTTTTGTCTCCATCCCCGCATCTCTACTTAATGTCCATTTGGCCATAGGTGTGTGTAAATACCTGAAATCCTGCGCATCTCTCCGTCTGTATGTGTGCGTCTGAGAATGTGGATATCTGTGTGTGTGTTTCCGTGCATTCAAAAACACATGGGGTTTGTGGGTTAAGGAGAATCTAGAGGAGCTACACAACAGATTTGTATTGGAGGGAAAAAAGAACATTAACACACAGTCTGAGGCCAAACGGGGCCGGCTGTTTGTAGGATGTGAGGTCCAAATTCCACCAAGCCAAGACCTCTCTCTCAGGCAGCATGTTGAGGGGAGATCGCATGTGTCTGGACGCCCATCATGGCTAACCTACAAGCACAGAAGGAAACGCAAACACCCACCAGACGATCCAAAGCGAATCGCTCCTGTCATGTGCTGGTGGAATTTCCTCACTGCAGCTGATCTGAGAACAGTCTGGACATTTGTTTGGTTCTCCTGCTCTTAGGTCAGCGATTAACGGCTCAATGCTACGTTATGCTAAGTTATGTTCAAATCAGCAATCAGAGATGAGGCGTTTCAACCCAAGTGATTCTTCTGCAACATCTAGACCGCTTTGATTCTTAAGGTACTGAAGATGGTTTCACACATGGCACGGTCTAAGGGGGGCGGGTGGAGGCATTGCCCCACTAGATTTGCCTTGAGCCCCCTGTGAAACTTCTTAAACATACAAGTGCCCCACCAAAGATTTCATCCTTATAACAGCCATATGGCTGAAATTATGACGCAGTAGATTGTATTATTGGTGGTGTGTTGG
The DNA here is from genome assembly GCF_025860055.1 of Xyrauchen texanus. NCBI lineage: Eukaryota > Metazoa > Chordata > Actinopteri > Cypriniformes > Catostomidae > Xyrauchen > Xyrauchen texanus. The sequence goes on along the minus strand of NC_068301.1, from coordinate 2,140,731 downwards.
GGCGGTGCCAAAGTCTGTAGGATGTTGATTCAGATTAGAGAGTTGATTCACCATATGAATCGCTCAGAAGAATCGCTTAGACACAAATGATTCATTCTCGCTTATATTGAGGCTTAATGCCATTATTATGCCATGTTGTTCATAACTGTTGTCAGATGAGGGCGCTGTTCTGCTGCTGTTTTTGTGGTTAACAAAAATGACAGGTAGGGAGTCTGGGTATCTCAGCGAGTATTGACGCTAACTATCACACCTGGAGTTGTGAGTTTGAATCCAGGGCGTGCTGAGTCAACACATTCTCACACCCCAACTCGTCACATACGGACGCTCGGGCAGGACCACTTGGCTTCGCTTATCGACGCGCCGGGTGTACCTTTGGTGTCGTTTTACGACGAGTCCGGTTTCGAAACATAAAAAACCGGTTGGAGGGCCATTGTAGCGTATTCCTTTTGATTTTTATTGATCACGGTCTCGACTCTCGCCCCGTTTGCGGCCTGAGCTTACCTGAGACGTGACATTTCAACGCCGCACGCTCTGGTTCGGAGATACGTAGAACGTGACGTGTCCGGGGTTTTAAACATCAAAAAACAGTTGGAGGGCCATTGCAGCCTATTCCTTTTGATTGTTATTGATCGCGGTCTCGACTGTCCACCCGTTCGCGGCGTGAGCTTACCTGAGACATGACATTTCAACGCTGCACGCTCCGGTTCGCGCAGATACATGGAAGTCTATGGGACCGCCCTGCGCGTCGATAAACGACGCCAAAGGTGTACCCGGCGCGTCAATATGCGATGAAACCGCCCGAAGCGTCCGTATGTGACGAGTCGGGGTGAGAACGTGTTGGCTGAGTGACTCCAGCCAGGTCTCCTTAGCAACCAAATTGGCCCGGTTGCTAGGGAGGGTAGAGTCACATGGGGTAACCTCCTTGTGGTGGTGATTAGTGGTTCTCTCAATGGGGCGTGTGGTGAGTTGTGTGTGGATCGTGGAGAGTAGCATGAGTCTCCACATGCTGTGAGTCTCCGCGGTGTCATGCACAACGAGTCACGTGATCAGATGCGCGGATTGACGGTCTCAGACGCGGAGGCAACTGAGACTTGTCCTCCGCCACCCGGATTGAGTCGAGTAACCGCGCCACCATGAGGACCTACTAAGTAGTGGGAATTGGGCGTTCCAACATTGGGAGAAAAGGGGATAAAATAAACAAAATGACAGGTAGATTTAAAAAATGAAATTAATTGCTCACTTCGTTGAACAAATGCCATGCTAACCATAACATAGTTACTAAACTACACTCTGTAGTGCTTCAAACTAGCATGCATTAAGCATGCTAACATTAATGTTCACTTGTTAGTTTATAAAGCTATAAAAGTGATTTAATCGAATTACATTGACACGTCTAATTTTCTTGGGTTTACCCAAATCAACTAGGTTCTTTCTACACAGAGTGGTTGTGTTTTTTAATTTAAGAAAACTCATTTCAAACACGTGGAAACACTGTCTACAATTGAAGCAAGTTCAACCAAAGTCCAGATGGTTGACTAGCTGGTGGTTGTAAAGCTTGTTAGCATGTTCCAAAAACCAACTTCACCACCTTACGTTTGTTTGGCTCAGTGGAGAGTCTGAGAAGCAGGAGACCTCAATTCGTTGTTCTTCAAGTATTGTTTAAAAAACAAGAGATACAGGTGATCACTGTCCAAACCGACCAATCCATCGACTGTGTGTGCATTTGTGTGTGTGTTGAAGAGGGGTCTGTTTATGGGGAGTGCCTGCTGTCATGGTGTCTGTTGGGTGTGTATCTCTGGCTGCTGGAGACCCATCTGATCGACGTCTGATACTGAACCGAGTCCAGTCGACATGCGGCCCGTCCAGACTGTTTTACAGCATCTCACATAAATATACAGAGCTCTTCTGGCCTACACCTTCAATATTGAGATTCCCTTTATCAAAGATCAGCATCATGCCAAACAAAACGCGCTGTTATTACCAAAGAGAAGATATTCTGGTGTGCACTGATGTAAAATATCAGCATGATACCCATTAATTGCTTTATTTAATGGCCTAAAAATGAATATAATATCCAATATTATGAATCTGTATTATTTGATCTAGCAAAAATACCATTCGCATTGGCTTTAAGCAAAATCAGGCATTAAAATATCAGCCTTCTGCTTCCAATATCAGCATAATTACTGATGCCAATGAGGAGAAAACACCAATCATGGCCAATACCAATCATAAATCTCAGCAACACACATTTACTAATTTCTAACATTTTTATTTCACAAATATTTCTTAAGGGGTCAACTCAACCAAAGGATAAAATCCCTGGAGAAAATTTTGTTTTTTGATTGAGACAGAAATGATTATCCACGATATTAAATGCCATGGATCAATATTTAGTGGTTAATCATTCATTTTGTAGAATCGGGTCAAAATGACAATTTCCCCTTACGAATTTGGAGCAAAACTACACGTCAAAACGTAACCTTAGAAATGTGTCAGTGTCATTATTTTACTTTTATACAAAGATAGATAGGTATAATACTATAATCAGTTGACGTCAGCACCACTTGTTGCATTATATGCCAATGGTGTGAGTCCAAAAATGGGAAAAAATATTTTTTGTGTTGTTTTTCCAAAGTTTGAGTGTCTTTAACTCATAAAGTATTAAAGATATCTTAATATCCTTTTAGATTCTGGTTCAAAATAAACTTTCCTTCTGGTATTGTCATTTTTACAGCCCTATATGATGAAATCCCAGAGATATGGGCCTCTCAAAATTGCTCAATCCAAAAGTAAAAAAAAAGTGCATTTTTTTTCCATTTTTAATGGTCGAAAACCAAATGTGGGTCACATTGTATGAAGTTACAAATGTCATTTATTCACATAAAAACCCCAAATGTTCATCAGCGTTGGGTGTAATCGGATTACATAGTAACCTTTTACTGTAATCTAATTACTTTTAGCCACAAAAAGTAGTGTAACACATTACATTTTAAATTCTTGTAATCAGATTACAGTTTCTGACTTTCACTGAAAGTAATTACTTTTAAGTACATTACTTGGGTTACAAATATGTAATGTATGTTCAATACAGTTATGTTCATATGTACGTCTGTTTGTGTTTCTGTGACAGCTGAAGGGTGTGCGACAAAGAACAAGGAGAAAATATACATTATTTTGGATAAAAATATACGTGTTTTAGAAAGTAACATAAGTAAAGTTAACTTAAGTACTTTTTCAATGATGTAATAGGTAAAGTAATCTTATTATAATTTTAGATAAGTAGTTTGTAATTAGTAATTGTAGTGGATTACTTTTTTATGCAACACTGATGTCATGTAGTAATAATGTCAAAGTGTCTTGAAAGAAAAAAAAAAGGTATTCATGTTTGTAACGACATGAGGGTGATTAAAATATGAGAGGTTGAACTGACTGTTTAAGTGTCTGTTATTTTCTCAATCCGTTCGACTGATATTGAGATTCTGTTTCAAGCCTCTGGAGAGACAGACAGACAGACAGACAGACAGGGGCCTGGGATTCCCCACATGTCTCTCTGTCTCTCTGTGGGGTCAGATTTAAAGCACTAAACATGTCGACATAAGCAGCATATGCCTGAGTAGGCTGAGTGAGTGTGTGTGTGTGTTGTAGAGGCTTTCATAGCAAAAGGTGTAAAAACCTCTGACTCACAGAGAGGCCTGCACGCCGCTGCTCCTGCGCTGAACTGCAGCGGAAAACTACGTCGTTTCACCGTCCTGAAGAAAGAGAGAGAGACGAAATGCAGTTTCTGAGTCAGACTCATGGATGTGATAAAAGCGCTGCTTGTTCCAGCGTAACAGCACTCGCGGGCCACCGCGCACTACACACGGCGTGACCCCTCGAAAGTGCACAGGCGACCGGCAACTGCACACACTCCAAAACACACTAGCACTTCTCAGCCAATTAGCATATTATACTCAAATCTAAAAACAGACATAATGATTCATCTCCACGGATATGTTCAGAACAGCATACTACAATACTATACTTACTAATGCAGCATAAATAGTATGTATGAGGAGTTAAGTATGCACATGTTCCTCATCTAGGGAATACTCGAATGCAAAGTATACAACAGAGCACGCTGAATACTGTGCACCCACAATGCAATGTGCTCGACTTCTCATTTTCATTGTTATGAATGTACAGCCTCTCATTTAACATTTCTTTTGGACTCATTATTTGGTCAGACTGCCTTAAAGCAGTGGTGAATTCTCTGGGCCTAACGTGCACGGCATGAATTAAAATAGCACAGTAAATGTTTTTTTATTTCTGAGAAGACACCACTAACTCACTTTACTACACTTAGTCAGTATCGTGATAGTAGCGCAGCTATTTTCATTTTCCAACGAGTAGCGCTGTAGCGTTACCAAACGGTACAATTGTCTGTCGTCTCTCTCATAGCGCTGGAGAATCATATTCTTTAAGTGAATCGGATCTTTCGGATGGTTCATCTAAGTTGAACTAGTTCACATAAATGATTCACTGATTCACTTGTGCAAAAAAAATTATATTATTCAGTCTTGATCAGCTAATGCTAATGCTAATGCTAATGCATGTTTGCCAGTTGACTGACAGGTGATATCTGTACCTTAAAGGTGATTGGCTCTTTTTCCTGTAAGGCGGGACTTCCTTTTCTACATCCGTTAGTTATTTTGGTCAATTCGAGTTATTTATTTCTATGTTTCCAATGTTTTAGCGAGTTAAATTAAATAGAGATGTGAAAGAGCAATAATATAATTCTCTGGGTGTCTAATATTGCACATTAATTTTAAAGAATAGTAGGAGAAATGTAGTGTACACTGTGCAGTATTTAAGAAATAGTATGCTGTGATTCTATTCAGTGCCATTGAAAATGTCTATACACACACACACACACACACACACACACACACACACACACACACACACACTTCTTGCCAGCTTTTCCTTCAAAACATGTATCTTTGGCCTGCGCTGTCAAACTTTTAGCACCTGCCATCCTGCAGCTGTGGTCGATGATGAGCCGTTCTGCGAGGAGAGAGATCAGAGGCGAGAAATGGGTCACCGACGGGCCGTGATCAGACCCAGCCCGGGGTCAGCCAGAGGTCAACTCTAGTTAGGAGGCCAAGATGGTACATACAGTATGGAACCAAAACCAAAACTAACCAGACCACATAGAGCTTGTGCTGTTTTAGGATATTCACAATATCACACGTGCATGTCATGCGTGCGGTTATCCACAGAGAGTCACCTGTGTGCTTTTTAATATTATTACGTGGCATGTGAGAGGGCCGAGTGCCCTTGAATGAGAACAGCACATCAGATTGAACTGACTGCATCGCTTGTTCAGATGTGTTGAAACCTGTATCTGCATCTGTGCATGCGGCTGCTGCAGCGCATATCTAATCCACCGGCATTAGCAGTTTTCTCTCAGAGAGGCTGATGCATCTGGAATTCAAAAGTATGATGTGATTTCCCTTAATTCAAGGGGTTACATCAATGGGTTACATCAAACTCTAAATCTGTAGTATTATTCAGTCAAATCCAGTTCTGAGAGAAACATGTTTAACATGATGTGTGGTAAACATGACAAGTCGAAGATGATGATATTTGCAAAAGAAATCGTTTTACAGTGGTGCTGAAGAGTTTGACCATTGATTTGTTTTGGGTTTGTGTTTCAGTCACACTGTTCAATGTCAGTTCAAGTCTGTGAACATTTAGGGGTCACTTGACGTTATTGAATATTCGCATGAAAAGGTCTGACAGCAAACATACATCTGATACTCAACAAGCGCTGATTTCAAACACTCACATCCATCTCTTTAAAGAGCTCATGTCAGGAGATGCCAAGAGCCGCAGAACGGCTGATGGGCAAATAAATCCAGATAATGCAGACGAGCGCAGATGAGATTGATGAATAGGAGAGCAGACAAGCGCAGGACAGAGCAGAAAAGTGCAGAAGAAAGCAAACAATTGAGCAGACAAGAGAGCAGATGAGTGCAGGAGAGAGCAGATGAGTGCAGATGAGTGCAGAAGAGATCAGGAGAGAGCAGAAGAGAGCAGAAGAGATCAGGAGAGAGCAGAAGAGAGCAGTAGAGAGCAGATGAGAGCAGATGAGTGCAGAAGAGATCAGGAGAGAGCAGAAGAGAGCAGAAGAGATCAGGAGAGAGCAGAAGAGAGCAGTAGAGAGCAGATGAGCGCAGGAGAGAGCAGATGAGTGCAGGAGAGAGCAGAATAGAGCAGTAGAGAGCAGATGAGCACAGGAGAGAGCAGATGAGTGCAGATGAGTGCAGAAGAGATCAGGAGAGAGCAGAAGAGAGCAGTAGAGAGCATATGAGAGCAGATGAGTGCAGAAGAGATCAGGAGAGAGCAGAAGAGAGCAGAAGAGATCAGGAGAGAGCAGAAGAGAGCAGTAGAGAGCAGATGAGCGCAGGAGAGAGCAGATGAGTGCAGAAGAGATCAGGAGAGAGCAGAAGAGAGCAGTAGAGAGCAGATGAGAGCAGTAGAGAGCAGATGAGTGCAGAAGAGAGCACATGAGCGCAGGAGAGAGCAGATGAGTGCAGAAGAGATCAGGAGAGAGCAGAAGAGAGCAGATGAGCGCAGAAGAAAGCAGCTGAGCGCAGAAGAGAGCAGCTGAGTGCAGAAGAGAACAGATGAGCGCAGAAGAGAGCAGATGAGCGCAGAAGAGAGCAGATGAGAGCAGATGAGCACAGAAGAGAACAGAGGAGCGCAGAAGAGAGCAGATGAGCACAGAAGAGAACAGATGAGTGCAGAAGAGAGCAGATGAGCACAGAAGAGAACAGATGAGTGCAGAAGAGAGCAGATGAGCACAGAAGAGAACAGATGAGTGCAGAAGAGAGCAGATGAGCACAGAAGAGAGCAGATGAGCACAGAAGAGAACAGATGAGCACAGAAGAGAGCAGATGAGCACAGAAGAGAACAGAGGAGCACAGAAGAGAGCAGATGAGCGCAGAAGAGAACAGAGGAGCACAGAAGAGAGCAGATGAGCGCAGAAGAGAACAGAGGAGAGCAGAAGAGAGCAGATGAGCGCAGAAGAGAACAGAGGAGCGCAGAAGAGAGCAGATGAGCACAGAAGAGAAGAGATGAGTGCAGAGGAGAAGCAGATGAGCGCAGAAGAGAGCAGATGAGCTTAGAAGAGAACAGATGAGCGCAGAAGAGAGCAGATGAGCGCAGAAGAGAAGAGATGAGTGCAGAGGAGAACAGATGAGTGCAGAAGAGAGCAGATGAGCACAGAAGAGAAGAGATGAGTGCAGAGGAGAACAGATGAGCGCAGAAGAGAGCAGATGAGCTTAGAAGAGAACAGATGAGCGCAGAAGAGAGCAGATGAGCGCAGAAGAGAACAGATGAGCGCAGAAGAGAACAGATGAGCGCAGAAGAGAGCAGATGAGCTTAGAAGAGAACACAGGAGCGCAGAAGAGAACAGATGAGCGCAGAAGAGAGCAGATGAGCACAGAAGAGAACAGATGAGCGCAGGAGAGAGCAGATGAGCACAGAAGAGAACAGAGGAGCGCAGAAGAGCGCAGAAGAGAGCAGATGAGCGCAGAAGAGAGCAGATGAGCACAGAAGAGAACAAATGAGCGCAGAAGAGAACAGATGAGCGCAGAAGAGAACAGAGGAGCGCAGAAGAACGCAGAAGAGAACAGATGAGCACAGAAGAGCGCAGAAGAGAACAGATGAGCACAGAAGAGAACAAATGAGCGCAGAAGAGAACAGATGAGCGCAGGAGAGAGCAGATGAGCACAGAAGAGAGCAGATGAGCGCAGAAGAGAGCAGATGAGCACAGAAGAGAACAGAGGAGCGCAGAAGAGCGCAGAAGAGAACAGATGAGCACAGAAGAGAACAAATGAGCGCAGAAGAGAACAGATGAGCGCAGAAGAGAACAGAGGAGCGCAGAAGAGAGCAGATGAGCACAGAAGAGAACAGATGAGCGCAGGAGAGAGCAGATGAGCACAGAAGAGAACAGAGGAGCGCAGATGAGCGCAGAAGAGAGCAGATGAGCGCAGAAGAGAGCAGATGAGCACAGAAGAGAACAGATGAGCGCAGAAGAGAGCAGATGAGCGCAGGAGAGAGCAGATGAGTGCAGGAGAGAGCAGATGAGCGCAGGAGAGAGCAGATGAGTGCAGATGAGTGCAGGAGAGAGCAGAGGAGAAAGCAGATGAGCGCAGAAGAGAGCAGATGAGCGCAGGAGAGAGCAGATGAGAATACAGATGAGCGCAGATGAGCACAGAAGAGAGTAGATGAGCATAGGAGAGAGCAGACGAGAAAGCTGATCAGCGCAGGAGAGAGCAGATGAGCGCAGAAGAGAGCAGATGAGCACAGAAGAGAGCAGATGAGAGAGCAGATGAGAAAGCAGATGAGCGCAGAAGAGAGCAGATCAGAGAGCAGATGAGAAAGCAGATGAGAAAGCAGATGAGCGCAGGAGAGTGCAGATGATAACAGATGAGTGCAGATGAGTGCAGATGAGAACAGATGAGTGCAGATGAGAGCAGATGAGTGCAGATGAGAGCAGATGAGTGCAGATGAGTGCAGATGAGAACAGATGAGTGCAGATGAGAGCAGATGAGAACAGATGAGCGCAGATGAGTGCAGATGAGTGCAGATGAGCGCATGAGAGAGCAGACAAGAATACAGATGAGTGCAGATGAGAGCAGATGAGAACAGATGAGCGCAGATGAGTGCAGATGAGTGCAGATGAGAACAGATGAGTGCAGATGAGTGCAGATGAGAGCAGATGAGTGCAGATGAGCGCAGATGAGTGCAGATGAGAACAGATGAGTGCAGATGAGCGCATGAGAGAGCAGACAAGAATACAGATGAGTGCAGATGAGAGCAGATGAGAACAGATGAGCGCAGATGAGTGCAGATGAGTGCAGATGAGAACAGATGAGTGCAGATGAGTGCAGATGAGCGCAGATGAGTGCAGATGAGTGCAGATGAGAACAGATGAGTGCAGATGAGCGCAGATGAGCGCAGATGAGCGCATGAGAGAGCAGACAAGAATACAGATGAGTGCAGATGAGAGCAGATGAGAACAGATGAGTGCAGATGAGTGCAGATGAGCGCAGATGAGAGCAGATGAGTGCAGATGAGTGCAGATGAGTGCAGATGAGTGCAGATGAGAACAGATGAGTGCAGATGAGTGCAGATGAGAGCAGATGAGTGCAGATGAGAGCAGATGAGTGCAGATGAGAGCAGATGAGAGCAGATGAGTGCAGATGAGAGCAGATGAGTGCAGATGAGAGCAGATGAGTGCAGATGAGTGCAGATGAGTGCAGATGAGAGCAGATGAGAGCAGATGAGTGTAGATGAGAGCAGATGAGAGCAGATGAGTGCAGATGAGTGCAGATGAGAGCAGATGAGAGCAGATGAGTGCAGATGAGAGCAGATGAGTGCAGATGAGTGCAGATGAGTGCAGATGAGAGCAGATGAGAGCAGATGAGTGCAGATGAGAGCAGATGAGAGCAGATGAGTGCAGATGAGAGCAGATGAGAGCAGATGAGTGCAGATGAGAGCAGATGAGAGCAGATGAGTGCAGATGAGAGCAGATGAGAGCAGATGAGTGCAGATGTGTGCAGATGAGAGCAGATGAGAGCAGATGAGAGCAGATGAGTGCAGATGAGAGCAGATGAGAGCAGATGAGTGCAGATGAGAGCAGATGAGAGCAGATGAGTGCAGATGAGAGCAGATGAGTGCAGATGAGAGCAGATGAGCGCAGAAGAGAGCAGATGAGCACAGAAGAGAGCAGATGAGAGAGCAGATGAGAAAGCAGATGAGCACAGAAGAGAGCAGATGAGAGAGCAGATGAGAAAGCAGATGAGCGCAGAAGAGAGCAGATGAGAAAGCAGATGAGCGCAGGAGAGTGCAGATGAGAACAGATGAGTGCAGATGAGTGCAGATGAGAACAGATGAGTGCAGATGAGAGCAGATGAGTGCAGATGAGAACAGATGAGAACAGATGAGTGCAGATGAGAGCAGATGAGTGCAGATGAGAACAGATGAGTGCAGATGAGTGCAGATGAGAACAGATGAGTGCAGATGAGAGCAGATGAGTGCAGATGAGAGCAGATGAGTGCAGATGAGTGCAGATGAGAGCAGATGAGTGCAGATGAGAGCAGATGAGTGCAGATGAGAACAGATGAGTGCAGATGAGAGCAGATGAGTGCAGATGAGTGCAGATGAGAACAGATGAGTGCAGATGAGTGCAGATGAGTGCAGATGAGAGCAGATGAGTGCAGATGAGTGCAGATGAGAACAGATGAGAACAGATGAGCGCAGATGAGTGCAGATGAGTGCAGATGAGCGCATGAGAGAGCAGACAAGAATACAGATGAGTGCAGATGAGAGCAGATGAGAACAGATGAGCGCAGATGAGTGCAGATGAGTGCAGATGAGAACAGATGAGTGCAGATGAGTGCAGATGAGTGCAGATGAGTGCAGATGAGCGCAGATGAGTGCAGATGAGTGCAGATGAGAACAGATGAGTGCAGATGAGCGCATGAGAGAGCAGACAAGAATACAGATGAGTGCAGATGAGAGCAGATGAGAACAGATGAGCGCAGATGAGTGCAGATGAGTGCAGATGAGAACAGATGAGTGCAGATGAGTGCAGATGAGTGCAGATGAGTGCAGATGAGCGCAGATGAGTGCAGATGAGTGCAGATGAGAACAGATGAGTGCAGATGAGCGCAGATGAGCGCAGATGAGCGCATGAGAGAGCAGACAAGAATACAGATGAGAGCAGATGAGAACAGATGAGTGCAGATGAGCGCAGATGAGCGCAGATGAGCGCAGATGAGCGCAGATGAGAGCAGATGAGAGCAGATGAGAGCAGATGAGTGCAGATGAGTGCAGATGAGCGCAGATGAGCGCAGATGAGAGCAGATGAGAGCAGATGAGCGCAGATGAGAGCAGATGAGAGCAGATGAGTGCAGATGAGAGCAGATGAGTGCAGATGAGTGCAGATGAGAGCAGATGAGAGCAGATGAGTGCAGATGAGAGCAGATGAGAAAGCAGATGAGAAAGAAGATGAGTGCAGATGAGCGCATGAGAGAGCAGACGAGTGCAGATGAGCACATATGAGTGCAGATGAGAACAGATGAGTGCAGATGAGCACAGATGAGTGCAGATGAGTGCATGAGAGAGCAGACAAGAATACAGATGAGCGCAGATGAGCGCAGATGAGAGCAGATGAGCGCAGATGAGCACAGAAGAGAGTAGATGAGCATAGGAGAGAGCAGACGAGAAAGCTGATCAGCGCAGGAGAGAGCAGATGAGCGCAGAAGAGAGCAGATGAGAGAGCAGATGAGAAAGCAGATGAGCGCAGAAGAGAGCAGATCAGAGAGCAGATGAGAAAGCAGATGAGAAAGCAGATGAGCGCAGGAGAGTGCAGATGATAACAGATGAGTGCAGATGAGTGCAGATGAGAACAGATGAGTGCAGATGAGAGCAGATGAGTGCAGATGAGAGCAGATGAGTGCAGATGAGTGCAGATGAGAACAGATGAGTGCAGATGAGAGCAGATGAGAACAGATGAGCGCAGATGAGTGCAGATGAGTGCAGATGAGCGCATGAGAGAGCAGACAAGAATACAGATGAGTGCAGATGAGAGCAGATGAGAACAGATGAGCGCAGATGAGTGCAGATGAGTGCAGATGAGAACAGATGAGTGCAGATGAGTGCAGATGAGTGCAGATGAGTGCAGATGAGCGCAGATGAGTGCAGATGAGAACAGATGAGTGCAGATGAGCGCATGAGAGAGCAGACAAGAATACAGATGAGTGCAGATGAGAGCAGATGAGAACAGATGAGCGCAGATGAGTGCAGATGAGTGCAGATGAGAACAGATGAGTGCAGATGAGTGCAGATGAGCGCAGATGAGTGCAGATGAGTGCAGATGAGAACAGATGAGTGCAGATGAGCGCAGATGAGCGCAGATGAGCGCATGAGAGAGCAGACAAGAATACAGAGGAGTGCAGATGAGAGCAGATGAGAACAGATGAGTGCAGATGAGTGCAGATGAGCGCAGATGAGCGCAGATGAGCGCAGATGAGAGCAGATGAGTGCAGATGAGTGCAGATGAGTGCAGATGAGTGCAGATGAGAACAGATGAGTGCAGATGAGTGCAGATGAGAGCAGATGAGTGCAGATGAGTGCAGATGAGAGCAGATGAGTGCAGATGAGAGCAGATGAGAGCAGATGAGTGCAGATGAGAGCAGATGAGTGCAGATGAGAGCAGATGAGTGCAGATGAGTGCAGATGAGTGCAGATGAGAGCAGATGAGAGCAGATGAGTGTAGATGAGAGCAGATGAGTGCAGATGAGAACAGATGAGTGCAGATGAGAGCAGATGAGTGCAGATGAGTGCAGATGAGAACAGATGAGTGCAGATGAGTGCAGATGAGTGCAGATGAGAGCAGATGAGTGCAGATGAGAACAGATGAGAACAGATGAGCGCAGATGAGTGCAGATGAGTGCAGATGAGCGCATGAGAGAGCAGACAAGAATACAGACGAGTGCAGATGAGAGCAGATGAGAACAGATGAGCGCAGATGAGTGCAGATGAGTGCAGATGAGAACAGATGAGTGCAGATGAGTGCAGATGAGTGCAGATGAGTGCAGATGAGCGCAGATGAGTGCAGATGAGTGCAGATGAGAACAGATAAGTGCAGATGAGCGCATGAGAGAGCAGACAAGAATACAGATGAGTGCAGATGAGAGCAGATGAGAACAGATGAGCGCAGATGAGTGCAGATGAGTGCAGATGAGAACAGATGAGTGCAGATGAGTGCAGATGAGTGCAGATGAGCGCAGATGAGTGCAGATGAGTGCAGATGAGAACAGATGAGTGCAGATGAGCGCAGATGAGCGCAGATGAGCGCATGAGAGAGCAGACAAGAATACAGATGAGAGCAGATGAGAACAGATGAGTGCAGATGAGTGCAGATGAGCGCAGATGAGCGCAGATGAGCGCAGATGAGAGCAGATGAGAGCAGATGAGAGCAGATGAGTGCAGATGAGTGCAGATGAGCGCAGATGAGCGCAGATGAGAGCAGATGAGAGCAGATGAGCGCAGATGAGAGCAGATGAGAGCAGATGAGTGCAGATGAGTGCAGATGAGAGCAGATGAGTGCAGATGAGTGCAGATGAGAGCAGATGAGAGCAGATGAGTGCAGATGAGAGCAGATGAGAAAGCAGATGAGAAAGAAGATGAGTGCAGATGAGCGCATGAGAGAGCAGACGAGTGCAGATGAGCACATATGAGTGCAGATGAGAACAGATGAGTGCAGATGAGCACAGATGAGTGCAGATGAGTGCATGAGAGAGCAGACAAGAATACAGATGAGCGCAGATGAGAGCAGATGAGAGCAGATGAGCGCAGATGAGAGCAGATGAGAGCAGATGAGTGCAGATGAGTGCAGATGAGAGCAGATGAGTGCAGATGAGTGCAGATGAGAGCAGATGAGAGCAGATGAGTGCAGATGAGAGCAGATGAGAAAGCAGATGAGAAAGAAGATGAGTGCAGATGAGCGCATGAGAGAGCAGACGAGTGCAGATGAGCACATATGAGTGCAGATGAGAACAGATGAGTGCAGATGAGCACAGATGAGTGCAGATGAGTGCATGAGAGAGCAGACAAGAATACAGATGAGTGCAGATGAGCGCAGGAGAGAGCAGATGAGAAAGAAGATGAGCGCAGAAGAGAGCAGATGAGTGCAGATGAGCGCATGAGAGCAGACAAGAATACAGATGAGTGCAGATGAGCGCAGGAGAGAGCAGATGAGAAAGAAGATGAGCGCAGAAGAGAGCAGATGAGTGCAGATGAGCGCATGAGAGCAGACAAGAATACAGATGAGTGCAGATGAGCGCAGGAGAGAGCAGATGAGAGAGAAGATGAGAAAGAAGATGAGTGCAGAAGAGAGCAGACGAGTGCAGATGAGTGCAAATGAAATTGAAGGGGAGGGCAGACAGGTGCAGATAACAATATAAACAAGCGCAAGACAGAGCAGATGAGAGCAGATGAGTGCAGATGAGAGCAGATGAGAGCAGATGAGAGCAGATGAGAGCAGATGAGTGCAGATGAGTGCAGATGAGAGCAGATGAGAGCAGATGAGTGCAGATGAGAGCAGATGAGTGCAGATGTGTGCAGATGAGAGCAGATGAGAGCAGATGAGAGCAGATGAGTGCAGATGAGCGCAGATGAGCGCAGATGAGCGCAGATGAGCGCAGATGAGAGCAGATGAGAGCAGATGAGTGCAGATGAGAGCAGATGAGTGCAGATGAGTGCAGATGAGAGCAGATGAGAGCAGATGAGTGCAGATGAGAGCAGATGAGAGCAGATGAGTGCAGATGAGTGCAGATGAGAGCAGATGAGAGCAGATGAGTGCAGATGAGAACAGATGAGTGCAGATGAGTGCAGATGAGTGCAGATGAGAGCAGATGAGAGCAGATGAGTGCAGATGAGAGCAGATGAGTGCAGATGAGAGCAGATGAGAGCAGATGAGTGCAGATGAGAGCAGATGAGAGCAGATGAGTGCAGATGAGTGCAGATGAGAGCAGATGAGCACAGATGAGTGCAGATGAGTGCATGAGAGAGCAGACAAGAATACAGATGAGTGCAGATGAGCGCAGGAGAGAGCAGATGAGAAAGAAGATGAGCGCAGAAGAGAGCAGATGAGTGCAGATGAGCGCATGAGAGCAGACAAGAATACAGATGAGTGCAGATGAGCGCAGGAGTGAGCAGATGAGAGAGAAGATGAGAAAGAAGATGAGTGCAGAAGAGAGCAGACGAGTGCAGATGAGTGCAAATGAAATTGAAGGGGAGGGCAGACAGGTGCAGATAACAATATAAACAAGCGCAAGACAGAGCAGATGAGAGCAGATGAGTGCAGATGAGAGCAGATGAGAGCAGATGAGAGCAGATGAGAGCAGATGAGTGCAGATGAGTGCAGATGAGAGCAGATGAGAGCAGATGAGTGCAGATGAGAGCAGATGAGAGCAGATGAGTGCAGATGTGTGCAGATGAGAGCAGATGAGAGCAGATGAGAGCAGATGAGTGCAGATGAGCGCAGATGAGTGCAGATGAGAGCAGATGAGAGCAGATGAGTGCAGATGAGAACAGATGAGTGCAGATGAGTGCAGATGAGAGCAGATGAGAGCAGATGAGTGCAGATGAGAGCAGATGAGAGCAGATGAGTGCAGATGAGTGCAGATGAGAGCAGATGAGAGCAGATGAGTGCAGATGAGAACAGATGAGTGCAGATGAGTGCAGATGAGTGCAGATGAGAGCAGATGAGAGCAGATGAGTGCAGATGAGAGCAGATGAGTGCAGATGAGAGCAGATGAGAGCAGATGAGTGCAGATGAGAGCAGATGAGAGCAGATGAGTGCAGATGAGAGCAGATGAGAGCAGATGAGTGCAGATGTGTGCAGATGAGAGCAGATGAGAGCAGATGAGTGCAGATGAGAGCAGATGAGAGCAGATGAGTGCAGATGAGAGCAGATGAGAGCAGATGAGTGCAGATGAGAGCAGATGAGTGCAGATGAGAGCAGATGAGTGCAGATGAGAGCAGATGAGAGCAGATGAGTGCAGATGAGAGCAGATGAGAGCAGATGAGTGCAGATGAGAGCAGATGAGAAAGCAGATGAGAAAGAAGATGAGTGCAGATGAGCGCATGAGAGAGCAGACGAGTGCAGATGAGCACATATGAGTGCAGATGAGAACAGATGAGTGCAGATGAGCACAGATGAGTGCAGATGAGTGCATGAGAGAGCAGACAAGAATACAGATGAGTGCAGATGAGCGCAGGAGAGAGCAGATGAGAAAGAAGATGAGCGCAGAAGAGAGCAGATGAGTGCAGATGAGCGCATGAGAGCAGACAAGAATACAGATGAGTGCAGATGAGCGCAGGAGAGAGCAGATGAGAGAGAAGATGAGAAAGAAGATGAGTGCAGAAGAGAGCAGACGAGTGCAGATGAGTGCAAATGAAATTGAAGGGGAGGGCAGACAGGTGCAGATAACAATATAAACAAGCGCAAGACAGAGCAGATGAGAATACAGACATGTGCAGGAGAGAGCAGATGAGAAAGCAGACAAGCACAAAAGAGAGCACGTGAAAATGCTGACAAGCGCAGGAGATGCTCTATGGCCCATCCTCTAATGGCTGTGTTTCTCAGCTCGCCTCCTGCGGCGGGTCTCAGTGCCAGGATACTCTAATGAGACGCACAGCGTTAATTCTGTCAACGGCGTTCATGAATCTAGCACCAAGCAAAGGCTGCAGTGGCCGAATTGCATCATAAAGTAGGAATGTGCCTCTTTCATGTGCTGCTGCAGCTGATGGACTCTGACAACAGTATGGCGGGACTTCCTTCCCCCTGTCGGGCGACCCCTGACCTCTAGCCACCAGGGGTCACCATCATCGCTCCTCGTCTTTTATGGGTGGTCACGGAACATGGGCGAACGGGTCACAACGGGAGTGGGTTTTACGAGAAAACGTAAACTTTGAGCTCAGTTGGAATTAATCTATGCTTAGGGGCCGTAATTCAACTTTATTTTGTTCTTCTTGTAAGTTTTGAGGTTTCTTGGTGTGTTGAGAGATGGAAACGCTCGAGGACTTTAAAAACTTAAGCGCTGCACTTTTACCATTTGTTTTATGGAGTTTTGTGTAGCCGTCTGTGAAATAGCAGTAAAATATAATGGTGTTGTGCGATTTTTCCCAATAATTCTTCTGGAGTTGCTTGTTAAAGCATTTTCACGTTTTTCTCCTTGGGCGTTGAGATGAAGCAACAAATGAAACTCTTGAAACTGATTAAGAATAATTTATCGATCTCATCAGAGCATTGTAATAGGCATGCTTTGTTGTGACAGGTCTAACGAGGTGTTGACAGCTGTCTGGGGTTAAATATATTTCCAATGTATCATGTGACCTTGGTAACAGAGCCGCAGAATGATATGCACACAGAACATTTGGTGCACACGGCAATACCACCGCTGTCATATCAGGACTGCATCTTCATCAAAGACTGGATGGTGATTGTTATTTACACTGCCATTGTGAACACTATGTCACATAGCGCCTAGACAACCAAAATATTATTTTTCAATATAAATAACTTGATGTTTACATATTGTGTGCGATGCATGTCCGTGCAAATCTCGCCACTGCAACATTAGCATAGCACAGATAGTGTGAGACGAGTTATGTGTCAAAGTTTAATACTTAAGTTAGGACTGAGCAATGCATGAGCAATCATAATACAGTATGTATACTTCCATTAGCAAACACCACTGATAACAATAATAATAAACTACTATAACACCTTTTAAAAACAATATTCAGAAAGTGCTTTTCAGGGATGTTCTTAGTTTTTAATGTATTTTAATGTAATCTGATTTATAACGGATTTCTCAAGTTATGAAATACAGGGGTCACATGGGGTGGGATTTGTCACATGTGTTACTCTGATGTTTTGTTTTTGTGTGCATTGAATCTAAATCCAGAATGCATGAAACATGTTCACTGTATTTTTATGGTGCATTTGTGGCAACCACAGACGGCAGTTTTTACCGTAAATGTAACATGATTTTTATTTCAGTGTACCTCAGTTTTAGATTGCACTAGTTTCTGATTCTAGTTATCAGTTCTGATTGTGAGTGACAGATGCATAGTGCAAGAAGATGGCAATCCTTACAGTTTACAAGCGTACACGATTTTGTGAAGTGTTGTGATTCCTCAGTTTCCCAACTCTTCCGTCACCCTTTTCAAAGCCTCTGAGAGTTCCAGAGAAACATTTAAGACTATTACCGCACCTTATGTATCTGTCCCATCTAAAAGCACAGTATTGATTTTGAGTGACCCTGATTCACCCGGAGCTTTCGTCCGCTCTCTCCTGTGTGTTCAGCACAGAGAGACTAAAAGAGGGAGGGAGAGATTAAAAGACTGGGTGACATTTTGAGTCAATAACAAAATGAGAGAGATGGTTTCGGAGGCAGAGGAGTGTTGAGGGGATGCCGTGGGGCCCTCGGGGGCCGTGGCAGACATCTTGTGCTGGTCACTGAGGTCCCAGACCGGAGAGGACGGCAGATTCTTATTTCCTCCTCAGGTTGGCAGCCAATCAGTTTCCAGCTGAGTTCCAGCTCCCCCGCTCTCTCTTTCACAGATTTTTAGCCCCTTTTCCCCAAATTCTTCACACATGTCTAGATTGCACACATGCAAACACATATACACACATTCCCTGCTCATAACACACACACGCACACGCACACACACACACACACACACACACACACACACACACACACACATACATACACACACACACACATGCTGTTTTAAAACACAGATATACACACTTAATGAAACCGATGAGACATTTGAAATGGTGCTATGATGGCAAATATATTATTGAGGGCAATATTTGATTTTCATGGTTTACCTTTATGAGGGCATGTTTTCTTATCATATAAAAATCTATTTATTCACAATAAATAAACACACATATTAAATTTTGGTGGCATTTTAGCCCCAAACCCCCGTTCATTTCTGCCCCTGGTTGACACATAATATGTCCATGGACTTTTTATTTCTGTTTACATGAATTCTTTTATCACACACTTCTATACAAAGTGGAAAAAGCGCTTTTATTTATCAACATCAATATTGAAATGCATGTATAAGGGGAAGTTTATATCTCACGTCCTGTAACTGCTCGTCTTTTACATTTTTCACCATTTGAATGAACATTTCATTGTAGTTCAGTTTAAATGGTGCTGCAGTGTGACCAATTTATTCTTTTTTTAACTAAAACATATTTTGTTTGTATTTTACTTAATGCAAGGTCATACAAGCAGCCTGCATAATAATTTCATAATAAAATCAAAGAATTAGCTAAATGCCATTTGCAGGACATGTCAACATCCTGAAAGCGTCTCAAGGCAATAATAAAGCAACAAACCAAACGAACACACTTTCAGGGCTTAATTTAGCATCTTTACACTTTAAATTGCACAGCAGCTAAAATCCGAAAGCTCATTTCATCTCAGCAGAGAGAACGATGGATCACACACAGAACGGCGTGGAATGAAGAATTCTGTATTCTGCACAGAGAAACCGTTCTCATCTCAATATTCCTCTTAGCTGGGAGCTAATCCTTGTGAATGTCACACCTTAAAAACTACAAGGCACTTGGGGCCCGGAATCTGTCAGGTGAGAATGTATAATCATTCCTGTGTGTGTGTGTGTGTGTGTGTGTGTGTGTGTGTGTGTGTGTGTGTGTTCTCGGGTGTTTTGTGTAGATCTTTACCCAACACCTCCTCATCCTATCAGTTGAGATCATTTCAGGATTTGATCTCATAATTTAGACACACCAACTGAGCAGAAACGGTGACAGAGGTGACAACGTGAGACGCTGATATTTTTATTCAAATGTATTATTTACATTACAAGTGAGATTTAATATTCTTGTAAACCCTCGGGATAAATCAAATTGTCTTAATTAAACATGACTTTAAATTTCAAGTTATGACATTTCTTCTTCTTCTTCGTTGAATTCATTGGTTTAATCAGTAGGTGTGTACTATTGGAATCGAACCCCTGACCTTGGTGTTGCAAGCTCCAATTTATAGCATTTGAGCAACAGGAACAATTTTAGGATTAAACTGTATACATGTTTTGACCCAGTAGAGCAGCAGACCCGTGTGGCAGCCGTTTGTCCAGTTCTGGGCCTGTACGGTGATCCTGGAATTCGGGATATTCGATTTTCTCTTTTATATCAAATGGAAGGAGGTTAATAGGTCTGTAGGAATATCTCATTTTAAGTGTGAATAGAGTAATCGTGATAGTATATTTTTTAAGTAACTCAAATATCTGTGTTTCCAATAACTCCATAGACATAATATTATAAGTGTTTATAACTCAAACTATTGAGTAGAAAATTGAGGCTTTGGGGAACATGCGTAATGCCTTGTGCTTGAATAATTGAAATGATGTTTCCTTGGTCAGTGGGGACACAATGGCGCACTTAAATAGTTCTTATTGAGAATGCATAGATGTTTTAGCTCTTTTGCACTTTTATTTATGTTGTTGTTTGTTTGCAAATAGTTGTTTTGTGTGATGTCATAATTGGGTGATCCGTCAAGTTGGACCCTGTAACACAATCTCAGTTCTCCTTGTGCGTGTGCAACTGAAGGTATCTATGAATTTCTGTGGGGAATTACATTTATTTAATGATTAATCTAGTATCGTCAAGTATTGCATGACCTACATTTAAATCCATTCAATTTAAATGATTATGTAGAAAGAACAACATTTAAATAGCAAATCTGAGTTAAGTCTTCTTGCATGTAGTTCACTTCATTCTATAAGATCACCGAGTTAAGTGAACTTAATAAGACGCCATTACTCAAGTCAATTGAGTAAAGCCAATTTGTTTGGGTTTTCAGGGATAATTGTTCACTGCAATCAGTCGTGGACTGTAAAGTTTCTTGATCAGTAGCCTTACAATTCAATCGTTATCATTACAATATTAAAAACTGTCTTAATAAGCCATAGTAATAATGTGGTTCCTCTCCTTCTCTACTAACTGAACCTCTTATGGACTTTTATCTTTCCGTGCCACAGTCTCCTTTGGCTTGCTCGCTGGGACAATAAGATGATAAGATGTTATTTTCCATAAAGCTATTCACTTGAGACATCAAGACATGAGGCACGGCCTGCCTTAAAGCTCCTTTAAAACCATGTGTCTTGCCAAAAAAGTTCTGCAAATAAAAATGATTGAAATATCCAGATTTAAAGATTGAATTATGCATTTTGGTTGATGCTTTTTTTTTTATCTTCTTCTTCTTCGTTGAATTCATTGGTTTAATCAGTAGGTGTGTACTATTGGAATCGAACCCCTGACCTTGGTGTTGCAAGCTCCAATTTATAGCATTTGAGCAACAGGTACAATTTTAGGATTAAACTGTATACATGTTTTGACCCAGTAGAGCAGCAGACCCGTGTGGCAGCCGTTTGTCGAGTTCTGGGCCTGTACGGTGATCCTGGAATTCGGGATATTCGATTTTCTCTTTTATATCAAATGGAAGGAGGTTAATAGGACTGTAGGAATATCTCATTTTAAGTGTGAATACAGTAATCGGTGATAGTATATTTTTTCCCCCTAATATGTTGCAACCTGTGAGTTATTAAATATCTTACCGACTCTCTTTAATTTAACATCCAGCCCTTGGCTGTCATTGAAGGATTTTAATTACAATGACGAGCTAAAGAGAGGCATGGGTTTGATGAAGAAGGGACACCTGGTGGGGTTTTTTCATTAAAGAGCCTTTCCGGGTAACCGACCATTACCACCACCCGGTCACTGTAACACCCGGTCAGCTCTGTGTCTTACCTTCATGTTAATGTCAAACAGCCCTTTTTGTCTCTCTTTCTCTTTTATCAGATGTATCAGTGATGCACTGGGCTTCTGAACGGTTTAAATAAGGCGGTGTGTATCCGCCCGGCTGTCTCTTCCTTCACTATCACCGGTTCCTTCACACGGAAAAATAATTGGCCGGTTTCCCTGCGCTTGGAAAGGGGCTGAGCCCGGGGTGGGATTTGCCCCCGCCCTTCTCTCTCTTTTTTTATTACCACCGCCTGATGATCAAGACAATCAGATATTACCTTATGGTGAACTGGGGCTCAATTGTTTTTCCATCTGTTGACCTGGGTGTTTTTCTCTCTCTCTCTCTCTCCTTTTGAAATGTGTTAACTTAAATCATCCCGACATTTTGATAAATAGAGTTTAATTTAGCAATTTATTTTAAAGTAACAGGTTTTCACAGCAAATGTTGCATGAGTCAGTGTTCATGTTTAAACGTATGATCATAAAAACATGCTATAAAAGCCTCGAGTATTATCGGCTTTATAAAGTGTCCACTCAAGAACATACTGAATAATAGCGTCATCATTTGCATATATATATATATATATATATATATATATGTATATATATATATATATATATATATATATATATATATATATATATATATATATATATATATATATATCAATAAATAAATAAAAGCTTCTTTTTTTTTTAGGAATTGTATAGGCTACGGAAAGATATGCCTCACAATGTCTAATTATTATATTCAATTATTTATTGCTATTTTAATAATGCATTTATATGTCAATGTTATTATATAAATAGGCGAAACATAAATGATGTGTTATTATTTAATAGATTTAATATTTAATATTAATCTACTATGGAAAAAGGATGTATATGTTTATTTTAATGAGGGAGTATTTTGTTGTTAAAGGTTCGAGCCCCTCAGGTAACGCGCGTGCGCCTCACGCACACTCACCTCCTCGCGTGCACGCGCTGAAAACAATCTGCTGCAGTGTGAGTTTACAAACTCAACGCTAAAATAGACTTCCCATTAGAAACGCACAGCTGAACACATAGATCGGGCACTTAAACATGTGTTTATTTGATAGGGGAACATGGGTAATTCCACAAGTTATAATCGCACTCAATTTTTGAACGAATTCGTCTTGTATTTTTATTGAGAGGGGAAAATACACTTCGGACGCCCAACCTCGAGAAGGAGAAGGAAAGGGCAATTGTCTCGTGAGGAGGAAGAATTACCCCTAATACCCCGCGCACGTGCAGCGTGATTAACCCAAACACTCGGGTCAAAAGAGAGGGCTAAACTTTTACCCCCGAAACACTAGAAACTCATGGCAATCGCTTCTGACAGTTTGTGGTGAGGAGATTCATTTATTAATCGTTTGTTAATTGTTTGGGTCGCCAAGTTCAATCGAGCTCGTGCATATTTCGATAAAAAATACTTGGACTTGTTAATTGTTTTTAGTGCATCTAAAATGTGTCAAGCTCCTCCGTGGGTTCATAGTCAATCTCGATTTAACACTCGTAAATTAAAATGAAGTTTAAATGCGACATGGGACGATTCTGATTCAAACAAATGCATTCTTAAAAAACGAAGCTGCTTTAAATATTCTTAGTTATCAATTTGTGTTTCTTTATGGTTCTTTGGATTAATAATCTTCTTGATGTTACATTTATAGGTTCTTCAGATCAGTGTTATAATATGCATCATTTTTCCTACACTAATAATTCTTCTCTTATGACTGTAAATCACTATTAAAACATTTATTTCTAAAATATATAGTATGCAGGCTAAGTAAAATACCTTTATACAACCATGGTTTGGTTTTCTTAAGCTGAAATGAAAAATGCACGCTCTAAATTTAAAACCAAGGAGAAATGCCAATTATTTTTAATGTTAGTTACTTCCCAGCCAATGAGAAAGCACACGAATTGCAGAGGCTCCGCCCCCTCAAGTTAGATCATATATATATCCAGCTAAACTCTCTTGAACAATTCTGTCACTCACAGATTACAGTTGAAAATCCAGAGGTGTCGCTTCAGAGGTCAAGCTGAGGGGCGCTCGGTGCCGCGTCCTGGTGTGATCTAGGCTACTTATTGATCTCGACCTGCTTTTGATTGATCATCAAGCACTGAAGAATGCAGTTAGAAAGCATCCTCCCTGGTGCATCTGTAAACTTACCCAAGACCTTCTATAACCTGTCGTCGTCCTCAGAGAGCACCAACAACAGCCCGGGGTCAACACATCTCGACTTTCAGGAGATGGACCGGGTCGAGTCCGAGCAGAGTTCCGGTGCCAAGAAGTTCTTGAGCGGTGGAGGCAACGCACTGTTGGATGAGGGCGAGAGTGAGAGCTTCACCGGGACTAAAGCGCCAGCGGCCGTACCGGACGGGAGAAAAAGTTCTCCGGTGATCGGTGGGGAGAGTGACCTCTCCAGCGCCCGTCGGTACAACATTGATGAACTGGGCACTGATCGTTATTTCATATCCTCAACCCAACCGAGTTCTGACGTGACCAATCCGTGCTCTCTCTTCCCGTACGGCGGACAGTCCGGCTCGGTGTACAGCGGTTCTAACGGGTCCCGGTATTCTTCATCTCTGCATTACGGGTCGGTTCTTCCACCCGCCGGGTTCTCATCCGCCGTGTGCGCCAGTCGGAGTCAGTTTGGAAGCGGGTATCAGTTCGGACAGGGTCCCGGGTGCCTCTACCCGTCCTATCCCGGACCGGGGTCCAGTTTGAGCGCGATGCCCATCCCGGGCTCGGGCGCCGCAGCTCGGGCGCAAGTTTACCTGTGTAACAGACCGCTCTGGCTCAAATTTCACCGTCACCAGACTGAGATGATCATCACCAAACAGGGCAGGTAAGGAGGGCTCTTAATTACCATCATCTTCAAGAGTTAATGTGCAGGAAATGAGCACAAATGTGTAACTAGCCTTTTAGAATATTTAAATAATCAAACAATAGTTTAGAACACAGATGTACAGTAATTTCGAACTTTATTTGTTACAAATTAAATGATCAAGCTGTATTTTAAAAAAAAAAAAAAGGAACATCTTACATTTTCCAGGATGGTTCAAACAAATCCGTCCTAATTGTTCATTTATCGTTTTGTTCTTTTTTGTTTTTCAATCATGACATTTGCAGGCGAATGTTCCCCTTCCTGAGTTTTAATATCACTGGACTGAACATGACGGCGCATTATAATGTGTTTGTGGAGGTGGTTCTGGCCGATCCGAATCACTGGAGATTTCAGGGCGGGAAATGGGTCACCTGCGGGAAAGCGGACAACAACATGCAAGGTGAGGAAACGAAAAAAAAACTAAAGATGGCACACAAATCATTTGAGAACACATCAACATGACGCTGTTATATCCACACCATGACAGCCGGACACAGTTTAAAAAAAAAAAAAAAAGCTTTTCGATTATTTGCACGAGCAGGAATCATTTTCCCGGCAAAAATTATATTGTAACGTTTTTATGTAACAGCTACAAAATATGATTAGGAGCTTGTATAATCGAAAAGAACAACGTTTGTAAATGTAAATTAATAGTCTACCCTGTTATTTATTTATTTATTATTATTATTATTATTATTATTATTATTATTATTATGTATTTCTTTTTTTGGAGTGATATTTAAGTTTTCGTTCGATTGTGTATTTATAGACCAATTGGTTGAATTAATCAAATCTCCTCTGCTATAGTAAATTATAAATGTTTGATTAATCCCAATGAGACAAACATGAAATTGAACGAATGTATCCAAATAATTGTCCAGACAACGCGAAGCTAAAACTCAACGTTACCGAAAATGTTTTCATGGTGCACGATTGTTTTATTTAATGCTGATTTTTGTAACTTCATTGGAACTCGTTATTTAGTGTTTGCAATATATATAAAAAAATAAAGAAGTTTCACGGAACATGATCGATTTGCATCTTTCACGAGCTGCATGACACTTCAGTGCACGCGCCTGTTATTCTCATATATATATATGTATATATATGAGATATTTATATTCTCAGATACATGTTTTTTATGAGGGATATTTTCAATGCAAAAGTTCTATTTATAAATGCCTTGTTTTTTGGGGAAGGGGACCGGGAGTTTTTCTGTTGTGTTGAGGCTGATTTGAATTTAACCAAACAATAAACATAAATATTCTGTGCATGTCTTATTATTTTGCTGTATAGGAAACAAGGTGTATGTTCACCCGGAATCCCCAAACACAGGCGCACACTGGATGAGGCAGGAAATATCATTCGGCAAACTGAAGCTGACCAACAACAAGGGAGCAAACAACAACAACACTCAGGTAAACAAATAACAACAATACTCTCTCAGATGATTAAACAACAATAGTGATGCAAACAAACAAACAATATGCTGGCGACGACCTGAAGTTAATATTGAACATTTAATGAATGAAAATCTGTATGTAAAGTCACACCAGTCAGACTTTAAATATATATTTATATGTCAAAGAACGGCTTCAAGCTGACATTGAAAGGCTTTCAGAAATGTAAGAAACACTCCAGAGTACCAGCAAATATAAACGAACAACCAGAACTGTGACGTGTTACTGAAGAGGTCTGATATTTCAGTGTACACTAAATGTTGCAAACGACCGATGCATCTTCGCTGAAGTTAAACTTGTGTGTTTGAGTGTGTCACTCACTTTGTGGGCTGGGCGTGAGATCTGCGTGGACACTTCCAGTCAGCGCAGAGGTCTTCAGTGTGGCTTTAACACCTCTGTGCCTCTAACTGCAAGCGCTGGCCATGAACTCTGCACAAACACTAATGCAATGTGTTTTCAAATAGATGATCGTCCTGCAGTCCCTGCATAAGTACCAGCCACGGCTGCACATCGTGGAGGTGACTGAGGATGGAGTCGAGGACATGAGCAGTGAAGCTAAAACGCAGACCTTCACTTTCCCCGAAAACCAGTTCATCGCTGTAACGGCTTACCAGAACACGGACGTAAGCACAAACTCTGCCACAACTCCCTGTAGCCACTTCTGCTTTTGTGGCGCTTCTGAACTCCTCGTGTTTGTGTTTATTTGCAGATCACACAACTCAAGATCGACCACAACCCCTTCGCCAAAGGCTTCAGAGATAATTATGATTCGTAAGTGTCTTCCAAACAACTGGGGAAACGTTATGAATGTAAAGACTTTTATTTTATTTGATTAAACAAAAGATAAGAGACTTATAGTTTGATACAAGTTGAGATCAATCAACAGCATTTGTGGCATAATATTTATACCACAAAGGTACATTTTCGGCACATCCCTCGTTTGTATAAAACAAAACACTTCAGTTACAATAAAGCACTTTCAATGGAAGTAAATGGGGCCTGTCCATAAATGTTACAAAGTATAGCCACTAAACGTAAACACGATTCTTGTGATAAAATCGCACACTAACCATGTGACTAAAGTTATATCCTACATCATAACTTCCTTGGCGTGACGGCGCAACACCATTAACTCTACAAGCCATTTTTATCACAATGAAATCATGTTAACACGTATAATGTTTTGTCTTCTGGCTATACTTTTAGAATGGAGTTTATTTACATTTTTATGGACTGGGCTCATTCACTTCCATATATATATATATATATATATATATATATATAGGGTGAGAGAGAGATTTTGTGGTTATCAACATTACACAATAAATGCTGTCAATTGAGCTTAACTTGTTATACCCGTAATATTCCTTTATCCTCTTTTTGCCGGCTAAATGTTATATTCAGAAGCGCTATATGTTTTTAATGTACTATGATCCATTTCCAAATCCCCCATAAATCATATTTGCTACAATGCAATATTTAATACATTCTTTCAAGATGATCAAATGGACACAAACATCCTTTTATAACCGTCTATTTTCGTTTGTCTCTCTCCATTTCTATCGTATTCCTCCTCAGGATGTACACCGCTCCTGAGAGTGACAGACTGACCCCCTCTCCTACTGATTCTCCGCGGTCACACCAGATTGTGCCCGGTGCCCGCTATGCAATGCAGCCCTTTTTCCAAGATCAGTTTGTAAACAACCTGCCACAAAACCACCGTTTCTACGGCAGCGAGCGCGCCGTGCCACAGACCAACGGCCTGCTGTCCCCTCAAAGCGAAGACTCTGGTGCGAGCTCCGCTTCGGCTCAGCGCTGGTTCGTGGGGCCCGTCCAGCAAAGCGGGGCGTCCACCAAACTGGACCTGTCTTATGACAGTGACTACTCGGCCTCCAGCCTCTTGCCCTACGGCATCAAGCCCTTGCCCCTACAGAGCCCGCACGCGCTGGGCTACTACCCCGACTCGGCCTTCGCTTCGATGGCGGCCGGTTGGAGCAGCAGAAGTTCATATCCGAGGAAGATGACCACAGGCCTGCCTTGGTCGCCCCGGCCGAGCCCTCCGGCGTACACCGACGATCTGCTGTCCTCTAAAGACAAGCTACAGGACGACGGCTCCACAGCGACCCCAGCGACCGGCGGTACTGGCCCCTGGATGGAGACTCCACCCATCCTGAAGGTAGTAGACTCTGGGGACGCCATCGGATACTCGATGCCGTGTAAGAGGAGGCGCATCTCACCTGGAGGTTCGAGTACAGACGCTTCACCCACTATAAAGTGTGAGGACTTGAGCTCTGAGGAGTACAACAAAGAGAGCCATAAAGCAATGGGTTATTACGCCTTCTACACAAGCCCTTAAGAACTGCTGTTCACTCGGATCGTTTATCAGTTCTCTCTCTCTCTCTCTCATTTGGTTTGTCTCAATATGCCCATGTTGTGTTTTTAACCTTTTATTCTGCAAGTGCCAAAGCTTTGTGCCCCCAGTTGTGCTTGTTCATTTTGGCAAATTTGTGAAATTCGATTCATTTTTTGGGGATTTTTACTTTGATTCTTTTTAAAGCATGCCCTTAATTCAGCTTTTAATCTTATTTTTATATGAACGCAATGTGACTTTTCCTTTTATTTAAGATCCCTCTGTTGTACAGTATTTGTGCACTTTAGATTGTGATGTATCTTGTACAAATGTTCTCATGGCACTGTTATGAAAAGTAATAAAATGTGCTTTTCATAATTTTATGTCTTTTATTGCATCTTCACCCAATATTTGATTTTTCTTGTAAAAATATGCAGTTTTTTTTTTTTGTGCATTTTTTTTTTTTTAGAAAGCCCATCTTTGTATCTATTTAACGGAATTATAACGTGGAAAACAATTCCTAAATAAATTGGATTAAATTCGTTAATGGTGAACATTTGTTCACTATTTCATGTTTTAAACGTTGCATTTCTAACATTTTAAATTTCGCAAGTCTTTATAAGTGAAACGCGTCATTTTTTTAGTCAAATTTAACGCTAATTTTGCGCAGAAACGAGTGAATAATTTGTGAATCCGACAAAAAAAAAAAAAAAAAAGAAGCGTTTATTGATTTTAACAATAATTTGAAGTCTTGCGTTGAAAAACAATCGAGGAATTGCCCACAATTCATATAATAAAATAAAGTTTAGACCAGTATTATTTTTAATATATAGCTATATATGAATAATATTCTCCAAAAAATATATATTTCTATTTTAATCGAAAAAACAGAATCGTTTGCTTTCAATGCCACATTAACAGACATGTTCATGTAGTTTTCTGTTGAAACATGGTGAGGATCTTATCTTCAGTTCCTCTCAACCACAAGTGCCCCACCGGTGTTGATGCTTTATTTGCACGCGGGCATTTCTTTCTTTCTTTTGAATTCATTCTCTCATCAGGACGGTTTTGTCTGTATCTGCAGCAGCTTTTCCCTCGGAGTTATTTTGGATCCTGCAGAGAACTCGGGGTGAATATAACAGCAGTTTAACACTGTGAGCAGTTCCTCTATTTGAGCTCTGAAGAGTTTTTATGGCCAACATTTACTCCGCCTTTAAATGAAAGTGACACGAATATCTTTTCCTCTTAAAGCCTTGCACAACACAGATCTGTTTTTAGGAGAAAAACACATTCTAACGTGCATTAAAGCTCAACAGATCAACACAATACAGCTTTATAAGAACAATGCTTCATATTGCACACAAAACACAATTATAACAAATGCACTCTTCTAAATACCCCATTTCACAAGGAACACGACCACTTTAAAAAATAAAGGCTTTTTCATGAAAATCATATTTACATGTATAAATGTATCTTCCAAAAGAACCCTTTAATACTGAAATAGATTGTGTTGTTGTCTCGTGCATTAGGAACACAAATAACTGTTCTACTGAGCAAAATAAATAAACAAGAGTGTATGGAGTCAATAAATGAATCTTAAACCTGTATTATTTTAAGTATAAATATTTCAGTAATATTTCAGATGTGCAAGTTTAGATCAACCGACAGCATTTGTCACAATGTCAATTAGCACAATTAGCTAATTGACATTATCCCTTCTTTAAATAAATAAATGCATAAAGCACAAATCTGAGACACTTACAATGGAAGTCAATGGGGCAATTTTTTGAAGGGGTTTAAAGGCAGAAATGTGAAGCTTATACGTTTATAAAAGTACTTAAATTCATTATAATGTTAAAATGTGTAATATTTGAGGTGTAATGTTGTTCAGATCGTAGTTTATTGGGATTACTGGGTTTACCGCATTATGTCGCCCAACAACGAAGTTGTACAATTGCTAAGAACTTGACAAATAAAATATTAGTAAGCATTTAATCTCACTAAAATCATATTAATACGGATTGGCTTTTGTTTACGTTTTGAAGCAGTGAGTGTTTTAATGTTTACAGATTGACCCCATTGACTTCTATTGTAAGTGCCTCACTGGAACACACGTTGGGGGGGTTAAAGGAGGGACGAGTCCAAATTAATTTTGTGGTAATCAACATTATGCCACACATGCTGTCCATTGAGCTTAACTTGTTTTAAACCCGGAATATTCCTTTAATATTAATAAATGAAGACTAGCATTGTTTTCACGCGCACTTTTCTTAATCCGGTTGCAACTGACTTCCTCTCAGCTGTCTTCATTTTCCGGAATAAGCAGCTAAATGAAAGTGTGAATATTATCAATCACATTTGATATCGGTCGTGCTGATAAACTTCCTAAGCAAGATGCACGGAGATCATGGGGCCCATATTTGGCTTATTTTAATGAGAAGCGGAGCCTCTGTGCGCGCGCTCTGTCTGTCAGCTCATCTGTGCATCCCTCTTGAATTCATTTCAGTGCCCCAGTATTTTTAAATTCTAATGAATTCTGTTGTCAGACTTCTTGACAGAAAGCAAAGACTCCGACTAACTCCAATTAACACCTTGTAATGACGCGGTCACGCGGAGCTCCTGGTGGTGCGGAGCTGATCTGCCCCGGGCGGGGGTACTGATGGGGGTAGCGGGGCTAAAAATGTTCTGAGCTCCTTCATCACCCGTGTCAGCGAATCCCAGAACCGGATCGCCGCGCAGCGTGCACGAACTCCTGCCGCTGACGAGCATCTGGTCCGCCCACATGTTTCCGGAAATGAGTGAAGCTTCAATTCAGGCCTTTTCAAATGCAACTTTTCTTAGCAGCTGAAGCTCAAATTCGAGATGTTTCATTAAAGCTTCTTCAGCTCAGTGTATTCGTTTGTGGGATTTTAAGGTAGGCCTACATGCTTTTCTGTAGAACTAATGCGTGAAGCTAAAAGGGGTTTTCTGTGAGGGTAAACAAAGGCCGAAAGTATGGCCGTTTATAAAGAGAGAGAGTTTGAGTGTTTTTCACAGATCTTACCCTGATGATGTCAGCATGTTATACACATCATCACACATGCTGACAAACCGATATAATGCTAATTTATGCTGATTTATCATTTTATGCATTTGCCAAACTTTTGTTCTGCAGGAGTAGCGTATAGGTTTATTAGTAGGCCTATGTGTATTTCCTATACACTGATATTGCATGCTCTACTAGTGGCCATATTGGAACAATTTAATGATGGCAATTGGCAAATCACCTATAAACAGTCACACAGTTTACATGTCCTTCCCCACAAATCATGTTTATTGAAATGTGCCATGCACAGCCAGAATTTAAATTTACTACATGATGCAATCTGCTGAAACACACTGAATTCCCCACCTCTAAACGAAGGTCTTATCCCAGTTGTGCTTTGAGAGGGAGTTCCTCATGAATAGTCCTTGAGGATGTCTGATCATGTCTTGTTCGTTTAGCTAATGGATCACATGCACACATAACCCCGAGCTTTGGGAGGACAGGAACTGCACTGTTACAAGTCAATCGACTGCGATACCAACATGCATTAATGCAGGAGCAACAATAATCAATAGACACTTCACCTGCGCTCTGCATGCCGAGACTCACAGCATGTAAACGAGGAGAGACAAACACGACGGCTCTGATCCTGAGCCATCAGACACCTGAATGGATTTCCAAAGAGGAAGTGATCCAGATTCACTCCAAACCGCTTTTATACAAAACATAAAAGTGGTTTGAAGTTTGGAACATCTCGACATCATTTGCACTTGTTTATTAACTGGGGAAATATTAGTCAAATATACGTAAGTCTGTGCCATAAAATACATGATGTCATAAAAGGTTTGTGAATTTATAGACTTATTGAAGAGGTCAAGGTTTGGCCAGTTAGCATGACCCAGTTAGCCCCTGCTAGTATGTAGATGTTGTAACTACACCATTGTGAAGGCAAAGATGATATAACATGGCGCTTTCAAGGTGATATGTCAAATCTGTGGTGCTAAAGGAAGTGAAATGCTCTC
Source organism: Xyrauchen texanus (assembly GCF_025860055.1). Classification (NCBI taxonomy): domain Eukaryota; kingdom Metazoa; phylum Chordata; class Actinopteri; order Cypriniformes; family Catostomidae; genus Xyrauchen; species Xyrauchen texanus. Next base: position 2,108,544 of record NC_068301.1, on the reverse strand, counting down.
TCAAGGTTTAAATCAACAAAAGCTTAAACCAGGGGGTCTGGGTATCTCGGCAAGTATTGACGCTGACTATCACCCCTGGAGTCACGAGATTGAATCCAGGGCGTGCTGAGTGACTCCAACCAGGTCTCCTAAGCAACCAAATTGGCCCGGATGCTAGGGAGGGTAGAGTCACATGGGGTAACCTCCTCGTGGTGGTGATTAGTGGTTCTCGCTCTCAATGGGGCCTGTGGTGAGTTGTGTGTGGATCGTGGAGAGTAGCATGAGCATCCACATGCTGTGAGTCTCCTTGGTGTCATGCACAATGAGTCACGTGATAAGATGCACGGATTGACGGTCTCAGAAGTGGAGGCAACTGAGACTCGTCCTCCACCACCCGGATTGAGGTGAGCAACCGCGCCACCACGAGGACCTACTAAGTAGTGGGAATTGGGCGTTCCAAATTGGGAGAAAAGGGGGTAAAAAACAATCTTAAACCTAACCGATAGTTTCCTAAAAGATAAATGTGAGATAAAAAACACAACCATGTTATTTTGTGGTGCTTCTATACCACTTTTGGCTCACGTGTCGACTTGCATGCTCTTCAGGACTCGTACCCTGGTCCTTTACGTCACAAATGAATATGCAAATGTATTTGGTTATGTAACGCAAGTGTTTAAATGAGTCATGCGCTATAGCAAAAGTGCTTAGATGTCATAAGATAGCATTGTGTGCAGGGCAAAAAGTGTCACTTTACTCATGATTTTTGTTAAAGTAAATAAAAGTCATTGTTTTGCCTCTAGTGTTCATTTCACCAGGAAACTGACATGATGCGTACAACGAGCAACGTAAAAATAATTTTGCAAATATGTAGGTAGTATTGTGATTCTACACTGCCTGGCCAAAAAGAAAAGTTTTGAACTCTAATATTTAGTTGGACCGCCTTTAGCTTTTATTACAGCGTGCATTGATTCAACAAACTTATGCCACGTCACAACATTTATTTCCATCCAGAGTTGCATTAAAGTTTGGCCGAGATCTTGTATTGATGAGAGTTTGATTGAGAGTCGACCCTCTCCTTAAAGTTTTCTCCAGCACATTCGAAAGACTTTCAATAGGTCAGGACTCTGTGGTGACCAATTCTTGTGTGGAAATGATTCCTCATGCTCCCTGAACCACTCTTTCACAATTTGAGCCCCATGAATCTTGGCATTGTTTTCATGGAATATGCTCATACCGTCAGGGAAGAAAAAATCCATTGATGGGATAACCTGGTCATTCAGTACATTCAGGTAGTCGGCTAACTTCATTTTATTGCCGCATAACGTTGCTGAGCCTGCCTCCAGAGGCTATGCATGATGGGTACATCGGGCACTTCCCTTCTTACCCTGACGCTCCCATCGCTTTGGAATAGGGTAAACCTGGACTCATCAGACCACATGACCTTTTTCCATTGCTCCACAGTCCAATCTTTATGCTCCCTAGCAAATTGAAGTAATTTTTCCCGATTGGTCTCACTAACAAGTGGCTTTCTTGTCCCAATCTTGTAAGTTCTCGTCACATTGTGTGTTTGGAACTGCTCTTACTTTCACTATTAAACATAGTCGTGAGTTCTACTGTCGCCTTTTTACGATGTAACTTCACCAAGCGTTTTGGTGATCTCCGATCACAATCATTCAAGTTTTTTTTCTGAGCACATTTCTTCCGTGAATCTGACGGTTCATCACTATCCGTCCAGGTTTTAATAATGTGTTGGACAGTTCTTAACCCAATTCCATTGATTTCAGCAATCTCCTTAGTTGTTTTCTTTGCTTGATGCAGGTCAATAATTTCCCCTTCTCAAACACAGTAACATCATTTCCACGACCACGGGATACATCACAGACATGGTTGTTTAAGAAATGAGAAGCTACACACTGCGTCAGTTAGGGTTAAAAGAATTGTTGCCAGCTGAAACATATTAATCACTATAATGATCCAATCATAGGCTCTTAAATATCTGCTTATTTAAATCCAAACTGCAACTTTTTTTTAGGCCAGGCAATTTATGTGACCAGGTTGCAAAAAAAACTGTATCTGGAACTGGTGTCCAAGAGCCAAAATGGCAGCGTTCAAATAGGAATACTAACGGGCAGTAAATTAGACCTCCTTGAGATACACAGGAAAAGAGTGTTTCTGATTGGCTAGTTGAGTATGTGAGCCTTGTGCTGTCTCAGAGACAGGTGTGACATCTAACAACACCTGTTTTACTGATATCTGTCAGGTAGTGGCCACGTCCTATTTATGCTATTCTAAAAGAAACAGAAAAAGCGCTCATGGCACCTGTGCACCTTTAAGACCCCAAAACAATAGATCCTGCAGTCAAACAGTCCTATATAACACAGATGGGCTAGATGCAGAGAAAGAGAGATCAGAGAGCATTCAGATCAGATAAGACCGTTCCAAAAAGGGCAGTGTTGGGCCGTGATCTCACAGACTGTCCCGCTATATCCTGCATTGGTCTGTTTGGTGGCTGAGCGTGTGTGTGTGTGTGTGTGTGTATAAGGTCTGGGTCAGTAGTGCATGAGTAACAGCGTTGGGGCCTGAAACGGTCCCCTGCTCAGACCTGCACTTAACACTGAATTGATTTCAGACACCCCTCACCGTCCTGGGAGAGACCATGGTCTACCGCTGGAGACCAACCAGAACACACACACCGAGCACTGATGCACATACATTTTGCACACACTGTATACCAGTGGCTCTCAACTGGTTTTGGACCCAGATTTTACATTGGACATTAAATGGAGACCCAACACAGAGCAGATTGGTCTGGCATCCAAAATTAAACAAACAAAAAATGTCCTTTAAATCAAATATTGACTAAATACTAGTGTTGGGTTCAAGTCCACCTTAGTCGAGTCTGAGTCAAGTCTGAGTCTTTATACAATTGAGTCAGCGTCCAAACGGGGCAGAAACTGATTCAAGACCGAGTCCAAAACAGGCAGAGTCTGAGTCGAGTCCAAAAGGGGCAGAATCGGACTCAAGACCGAGTCCAAAACAGGCCAAGTCTGAGTCTAGTCCGAGTCCAAAAGGGGCAGAAACAGACTCAAGACCGAGTCCAAAACAGGCCAAGTCAGAGTCAAGTCCGAGTCCAAAAGGGGCAGAAACAGACTCAAGACAGAGTCCAAACCTCGGGGAGATTTTCTATATTGTACAGTAATACTGAATGCATCAAACCTATGATGTACATATGTAATCATATAGTAGCAAAAAGTGACCTTTGAAAGACATCCAAATATATGTTATATATAAATTCTTCTGAGTAGCCACCCATTGGCATGATTATCGTGTTGCACAATCTTGTTATTCTGTCATGTTTGCTGTACAACTCACCCCAAACCATCTCAAATTAGGTGCTGGTCAGGTGATTGTAGAGGCCACGTCATCTAATGCAGCGCTCTTTCACACTGCTTAGGCTCAATTAGCCTTTACACAGCCTAGAGTCATGTTTTGCGTCATTGTCCTGTTGAGAAATAAATTATAGACCGATTATAAGCACAAACCAGATGTGATGGCGTAATGCTGCATAATGCTGTGGTAGCCTCACTGGTCTAGTTTGCCTTGAATTTTACATATATTCACTGACCGTGTTAACATAAAATCACCCTCACATCATCACACCTTCTACTCCATGCTTGAAGTTGTGAACCACACATACCGAGATCATACCTTCACCTACTTCACCTACATACCTGCATCTCACTAACAAGGCGGTTGGACCCAAAATCATCTTTGACCTTTGGACTCATCTGACCAAAGTATAGATTTCCACTGGTCAAATGTCCATTGCTCTGATTTCTGCACCTAACGAAGTCTCTTCTTATTATCGTTGTCCTTTTTGGTAGTGGTCCATGAAAGCCTTCTTCATGCATCGTCCTCTGAACATTTGATGTTGAGATTTGTCAGTTTCTTTAACTCTGAAACATTTATTTTTGCTGCAATCCCATTTAATTTCAGATTTCTGAGGGAGGTAAGTCTAATGAGTGTATCCTCTACAGCAGGTTTAACTCAGGATATTACTTTAATGTGGCGGTCCTCATGAGAGCTTAATAACAGCACTTTATGGATTAGGCGACTGCACTTGAAGATGCTTTCAAAAGTAGTTGCAATTGTCCAGTTTGACTGACCTTTACATCCTAAAATAATGATGTACTGTCATTTGTTTGAGCTTATTAGAGCTGATCTTGACATAACTTTGAATAATAATACATTACTTTTGAGTGGTCATTGTAGTTTTTAGTTTAGTTTTAGCAGTGCCACCTCAGCCAAACAACTGTGCCCCCTCTGTCAAAATGTTGCATTTGAACCATTTTTTATAATTTGGTTATTTATTAAATGTTGTCTTAAACATTATTTAGGTTGATAAATGGATAGAATGTTATTCCGTCAAACAAAATTAATAACTAAATTATTTCGAATTGAATTTTAATACGTTTTATAAAAAATAAATGAATGCAATTTAAATATATTGAGGTTTTATACATTTCATTTTGTTAAGAATTTCATGGAGTTTTGTTATGAAATTTAAATGTGTAAATCTGAAATATAGGCAATATTTTTGGCATATTTTAAAATGTAATTTCAGACACATATACAGGCAAGGGATAAAGAAACGTCTTCTCCCTGCAGCCTCTGCTTCACAATAGTTACCAGGAAGTGAAATATATATATATATATATATATATATATATATATATATATATATATATATATATATATATATATATATTTTAGTGCTCTTCTGCTTTATGAGGTGTTTAGGTTTGTGTGGTTTGAAGAAAGGTGATTTTGGACATGCAGTAAATCGAATGGTTGTGAAAGTTAAGCACTGTTAAGTGTTATCGGCATTGACCGCTGAATGTGTTTGGAATATCAAACCATGCTGATAAAACATTTAGGGGGTTTAAGGAAAGGGGTGGGGTCAGATGACCAGGGAGGAGGTTTTAAGGTAGGGGTGGAATCCGGCAGCCAGGGAGGAAGCCCGAGGGAGGGGGCAGAGTCCGGTGGACTGGGAGGCAGCACCCTTAAGGTAGGGAAGGGGTCAGGCAGCCTCAGGTCAGTGATTTGGTCTGGCAGGCTCAGGGTAGGGATGAGGTCAAGCAGAGGCTCTGGGATAGGAGCGGTGTCAAACTGGATGAAAAAAACACCAGGCAGGCAGGGTAATGGCCACTGGGGAGAGGTCAACGGGAATGGCCACTGCCTCCTGGCAAGTGGCAGAGGGAATGGCCGCCATCACTTGGCAGGTGGTAGTGGGCTCGACCGCTGTCTCCTGGCTGGCAGCAACGGGATCGACCACGTCCTGGCAGCCGCAGATTGAAGGTTGAAGAGCTGGCAAGGGCTGGGTGGTGGGAGCATCACAGTTGGATTTCCACAGCCCAAGTAGGAACCTTTCCTCCATGATCTCACAGATGTGATCGATCGCCTCCCAGAAGAACCAAGCCTCCAGGTCTCCCCATAACTCCCAATCCAATGGCTCATCCAGTCCGGACAGGAAGAGATATATCAGGGCTGCCTCACCATAACACAAGCCCTGAGCCACATCAAGGACCGTCAGGATATCCACAACACCGGGAAACACGACCAAGAGACACCTGACAGGGAGACGCCTCCACAGAGTAAATGCAACAAACTGCTGCCAGACAGGGCACAAAGGGAGATTAAATAAGGGAGCAAATGAGGAGGGTAACAAGGGAGGCAGGTGGAACTAATAACATAACAACAGGGCAAACGAGGGGCCGAGGTATCACTCAAGACAGAGGAGTGCGTGGCAATGAGAAATCAAAACAACACCATGCACTCACACAAACAACACACACAAACAATGTGAGTGCATGACGCCAGAATGACATGAGAGCAACATTCACTCACCCTAACACTCACAAAAACAATAGACATGCGTGCATTCTGCCAGAGTGGCACAAGAGCAACATGCACTCATGCTAGAAAACAACAACACAAGAGAGCGCATGACAAAACCAAAGACAAGCCATGTATACTCCTCACAGACCAGACAAAAAGTGGCTGAATTCAGACACAACACAGAGACTAACAAGACATGAGTGTCAGGGAACTGCCATACAAGTCAGGAAGACAAAACCAAAGGCAGAACCCTGACAATTTCTTGCCTTAACATGCATCTGTTACCAGACAAGATTATATTTTATAATGCTTTCTATTGAGAAATTCACCATAAATTCACTTTTTCTTTCTATAATAAGACCTTTAACATTAGAGCGAAGATGTACTACAAAAATGGTATTCTTAGTGATAATGTAAATATTGTTTTCCTGTAAAAATATCTAAATTCTTAAAACAAGATTTTTAATTGAGTAGCAAAACTGCATAAGATATTTAGGCTTTTTTCATAGAATATATTTTTAAGTGTATGTTCTTGCTTTATTTACTTGTTTATAGTCATAACAAGTGAATACAAATCTGCCAGTGCTGAAGAAGTAATCCAAAGCATTCAATTACATTACTGACCTTGATCTAACGGAATACGTTACAAATACTGTAATCTGTAGTGGAATACTTTTTAAAAGTAACCTTCCCTACCCTAATGGTTAATTACATTGCTGCCAATCGTATGTCCTACATATTATTGGTGTACCCCGTTTATTGTCATGTATTTTTGCGGCAAAACAATCAAAATGTTCAAGTGTCCCATATTCACTGTATTATTCGCATTTAGCATTGTTTAGCACAGACCTGCAACCCATTCATTGAAAACATCTGCATGAGGCAGACCACACCAGGGCTGCGTTTCCCAAAAGCATCGCTAAATTAAGTTGATCATTGAGACCATTGGTGCCAATGGTTTCTACGGCTTAGGCTTACAATGCATTTGGGAAAAGCAGCCCAGTACAGATTTAGAAGAACGGGACACTTTCGTGTCATTTGTCAAGATGGGAGAGAGGTGCCCTAAGATGTTCCTGACGGGCTACTCGGCCTAGTGGACACTACACGACTCAAGCTCATCTCCTTTGATGTTTTGAGTCAGCGACTGGTCTGCGAAGGCATTTGGCATGGCAGCACTGCCGCCATTGCTGTATGAGTGTGTGTGTGAATGGGTGATTGGGACACAGTGTAAAGCACTTTGGTAATCTCTAAGGTTAAAAAAAAAGAGCGCTATATAAGTGCAGTCCATTGACCATTTTGGGGAACATTAAGAGAAACTTTGCGGCAATTTTTAGCGCTTTATTATCATTCAGTAAAACACAGATGTAATGACTGATGTATGTCCTCATGAAATCAAAGACTCTCCTCTCGAAATCCGAACACAAGTCTTTAAAATAGACAGACAGGTGTAAAGATGTCTCGCTTGCAGATCAGCCAAAACTCATCTTAATACCAGGTGTACACATGGTCTCAGTCGGGGACAAATGGTTGTGTTGTTGATACACTTCAGTCCTGATGTGTTCACACCAGCATGCCGATAACGGGACTGTTTGTGTAGTGTACACTTGGCTGTACAGGCTCTATTGTTAGGATTATGGTTGGGGTCAGGGTAGGGCCTATTGCCTGTCAGGAACAATTCCAGGCACCTTTGCACAATGGATGACATTTGTTCAGGATGGTGGGTCATTCAGTGTCATTCAGTACCAGCGCCCCCCTGTGGCTCTCCCCTGAGACAACAGCAGACACACAGCAGCACTAAAGCATCCTAAATGACCGCAAACAAGTTCCAGTGAAGTGTGCGAGAACATGCGTGTGTGTGCGTACAGGGAGTGTGTTGTCCGTAGCCGGTGGGCTGGAAAGTCGCTGTGGCTAAAATCAATGCACTGGCACTTTGAGGAGCGTTCGACAGATTTAGGCTGTCCCCGTAGAGCACCCAAACCCCTGGAAAAAAAAGAAAAACAACATCCCTCCAACACCCCAGGGAACAAGGGATGCTATCTCTCCATCACCTGGGGAACAAGCGCAACACACTCGATAACCTCTAACCTGAATAACACACAGCCGTCAATGTAAAGTATGAGCTCTTCACTGTTCAGGTGTGCTCGAACTACAGATGATTCTTTACAATTAGAAAACCTTTATTGTCATTGCACAACTGTCCAATGAAATGTAGTGCTTCTCCTCAGTGGTACACACATACATGAACAACATACAACAAATAAAGACAAAAGGGCATTCAAATATACTAATATAAATAGTCAATCGATAAAAAGCAGCAGTATTATTGCACAACCCTGTAACTTCTAATGTGTAGTCGCCTTATTAGTTAGAGTTCCATTCTTTGATGGTGCTCTGATAAAAACTGTGCTGGAGTCTGGAGGTGCGTGTCTTGAGAGACCGATAGCGCCTTCCAGATGGCAGCAGAGTGAAGAGGTGGTTAGCTTATATAAATAAATATATGTATAAATGATTAGCTGTCATTATAATTATTAAAGAGACCTTTAAATGTGACTGAACTCATTTGTTATTACGAGAATGTTTGGAATCTTGATAATTCATGACATTCATTTAAAGAGTGTTTATACTTTACAAATTCAATCATATAATATTTTAAAGCGGAAGACTGCAATTTTTAATAAGTTGTCAAGTTTTATTTTCAGTATTCATTACTGTACTTTTGAAAATATTATGGTCACTGGTGATTCTGTGAAATATTCATAACATAAAGCTCACTGTGCAATCAGATGTCATTGGGAGCAGATGGCGGCCCGTCTAGAGTTGAACTCTTGACCCCGTTGGCCCCAGTTCTGATAGAGGTGGAATTCAGTCAAAAACACAAAATTCTGAGAATTTTACTGAGTCACCTGGAGTCGTGAGGTTGAATCCAGGGCGTGCTGAGTGACTCCAGCCTGGTCTCCTTAGCAACCAAACTGGCCCGGTTGCTAGGGAGGGTAGAGTCACATGGGGTAACCTCCTCGTGGTGGTGATTAGTGGTTCTCTCAATGGGGCGTGTGGTGAGTTGTGTGTGGATCGTGGAGAGTAGCATGAGCCTCCACATGCTGTGAGTCTCCGCGGTGTCATGCACAACGAGTCACGTGATCAGATGCCCGGATTGACGTCTCAGACGCGGAGGCAACTGAGACTCGTCCTCCAACACCCGGATTGAGGAGAGTAACCGCGCCACCACGAGGACCTACTAAGTAGTGGGAATTGGGTATTGCAAAATTGGGAAGAAAAAAAAAAACAATAGCACTCCACACACACACACACACACACACCTCTTGAGAGCACCAGGCCGGAATACTAAGTAGTGGGAATTTGGCGTTCCCCAATAAAAAATATTTTATTAACTTAAACGTAATTTGCCAATGGGATATGAAAGAAATAGGTATACATACTGTAATATAAAACTCTACAAAAATACATAAGATATTCTTAAATACAAGTCTTAATATATTGTATAATTTCCCTTCTTCTTGTTTCAGAGATGCTTCAATATTTTAATAGTTCACTTGTGACAGCAGACAGATCTGGGACACTTTTGTGACATTTGTCACGATGTGAGAAAGGTGCCCTGAGTTGTTCCTGCCAGGCTTCTAAAACTCTATGGTTAGGATTATGGTTGGGGTCGGGGTTAGGGCCTCTACTGCCTGCCAGGAACAATTCCAGGCACCTTTTCCCCCTGCGGCTCTCCCCACATTAATCAAAACTCCACATGTGAGCAGGACCATAGCAGGAAATTCTGGGGCCCCTAACTATATATTGCTCTGGGCCACTTTTCTATTAAAATAATACAGTATTGAATTTGTTGTGGGCCCCCCTGGAACTTTGGGCCCCTAGAAACGTTAGCACCTTTCACCCCACTTGCTTTACAGGAATTTATAAAAGTCTACATGCATCAATTCTGCCAAAAATGCAGTGAGGTTTACAGATCTTCTTCGTTTGGCTTTTTATATCCTTTTTTAATTCCAAGAAGAGGTGAAACGAAACAGGAAATAAGGCGGGGTAAAAGGAAGGGGACCTGAAGTGAGCTCAACTCTAACTCCCTTTACCAGCATGAGCACCACAGCTCAACGTGGCTGACACATGATGACACGTCATAAACAATCATGAATAATATTAACTTCATGCATTCATTTTGACATATTTTACAAATGTAGAATTTACTTAATGTTTCCAAGTTCACTCTTATAGTAAAAAAGTTCTTAATCTTCTCTGCTGTATGTTCTTCACCACAGAAGCCCATATTAGTTTCACTTCTAATAAGTGAGCTCGTTCCACTGGAGGGAAGGTGCGCATCACAGCTGTCGAGTTTTTGAGTACAGGATGGTGTACAATACTGGTTAAAGGTCAAGACTAGTGGACTGACCCATGACCTATCACCAATGTACCGATGAGCAAGACACTAAACTTTAGGTTACTCAAACTCTTTTTATACTATATACGGGACTGTGCAAAATTTTTAGGCACTTGTGAAAAATGTTGCATAGTGAGAATGTCTTCAAAAATAATGGCAGAAATACTTTTCATTTATCAATAAGTGTCATACAAAGTCCAGTCAACATAAAAAAGCTAAATCAATATTCGGTGTGACCACCTTTGCCTTTAAAACAGCCCCAATTCTCCTCGATACACCTGGACACAGTTGTTCTTGGTTGTTGGCAGATCAGATTTTCAAGCTTCTTCTGTCTATTACACATTACTGTATATATATGTGTGTGTGTGTGTGTGTGTGTGTGTGTGTGTGTGTGTGGTGTGTGTGTGCGTGTCTGTGTGTTTGTGTCTGTGTGTGTGTGTGAGTGTGCGTGTATGTGCATGTGTGTGCGTGCATGTGTGTGCGTGCATGTGTGTGTGTGAGTGTGCGTGTATGTGAATGTGAGTGTGCGTGTGAGTGTGTGAATTTGTGAGTGTGTGCGTGTCTGTGCGTGCATGTCTGTGCGTGCATGTCTGTGTGTGCGTGTGTGTGCATGTGTGTGTCCGCTGAATGACAATGGACTTCTCACTTATAATGCTCAATCAATGAGGCATTTACCACTTATTGTACTTCTATCAGACTCGCAGACTTAAGTGAAATTTAAGAGAACATTTATTTGATGAATATAAAACAGGAATGTAATGTTTGTCTTTGGCGTAATCCCCGTCTGGCGGTCCGAAGAAGTTGTACTCAGAACCGTCATATCCTGCCGGAGATAGGAGGCAGGGACGAGCGGCCTACCCCCGTGCAGGACGGGACTGAACAGGTGCTGGTGGGGTGGAGGAGGTTGCCGTGTTAGCACACTGAAACAGCAATGTGATTGTGAGCAGACTTATAAAGCAATGGCTGACATGTGATTGGCTAGCTAATGGTGCGATCATCTAGAACTACGCATCTTGCATACTTGTATTTCTGAGTGAAACAGGATATTCAATGAGAAACACTGTAAGCCAGACTTGATTTTATCCATCATAAATTAACAGGCTCATGAAAAGTTACATACCAGAATAGGGAAAATTAAGAGAACTTAGTGACATCAGCCCAAAAGGAAAGTTGTTTCAGAGGCGGAGCACGTTTTTATTTCATGTTCAAGGAATGGAAAATACTTTTATTACTACACAATCAGAATGACATACGAATATTCATTATTAATATGATAAAAAGTGATTACATTTGTTCAAGTACTTTACTGATTACTTAAACGGAAAAGTAATCAGTAAAATCACCTGATTGCAACTTTAGAGTAGTAGTAATTTGTAGTGGATTACATGTTTGAGTAACTTCCCCAGTTGTGCTCTTCTGAAACTCTAGAGGAGTTTCTCATGTCAGTGATGTCTAGGAAAAACAGTCAAGATATTAAAAGAGATCTCATTTTTGTTTTATGCATTTCTAAGGTGAGGCAATAACATATGTGTCAGAACGGTTGAGCTTCATTGAAGTGTCCATGCTCCAATAAATCTTTCACAACTTGAGTGTCATTGTAAAAGGGTAAAGCGATGCAATTTCTGGATCTAACGACCCAGTACACACACACACACACACACACATACTTACACACACTCACACACTTACACACACTCACATACTTACACACACTCACACACATACACAAACTCACATACACACACACATACATACACACACACACAAACACACATACATACATACATGCACACACACACACACACACACATACACACTCTCGCAAACACACACAAACACATACACACATACATGCACACACGCACACACAAACACACACACACTCACACACAAACACACACACATACATACACACACATACACACACTCTCGCAAACATACACACACTCACACACACACACACTCGCAAACACACACACACTCACACACACACTTGCAAACACACACACACACACTCTCGCAAACACACACACTCACAAAGATCCCCCATGAACACATATACATACATACACACACACTCGCAAACACACACACACACACGCGCAGACACACACACACACACACACACACACCTCCGTTGCTCAGTGTGTGTTAAAGCATTTGAACAGAACTAAATTCGAGGTGTAATTAACTTGTGCGAGTGTCTGTGCTATCTGTGTTCTGTGGTGTGACTTGCCTTTTGGGAAAATAACTATTTCGAGACTGAACCCCTCCACGGTGAGAACGCCACATCTTACAGCGCACACGACTGTAAGGACAGAGAGACATGTGCTGTCATTTTAAGAAAGATCTCATCTTCTGTACAGATGTGAAACTCGTTCAGCAACAAGAAAACACGAACGTCCTTCAGAATGAGACGGATGACAACCTGATGACTGGACGAGACTCAGTCCATATAACAAAATACATTATCAATGATCATGTTCTCCGCTGATGCCGAAGTGACTTCAAATAAAGAAGACAAAAACACAACTCACATTAGTGAAAAGTATGACAGAGAGCAAAGAGAGGTCTCAAATGACAAGACGAAAACCTAGAAAACAAAACGTGTGAAACATGCAAATACTTTGCTCAACTATACATCACTGCTGTTCAATCACACGGCAAAATATAATTACAAGGGGTGTAAATATCCATTATGCATGAGTCTGAAAATGCAATGCATCAGTTATGGAATCTAATAATAATTGATTATAATTGGGCTACTTTAATAATACTCAATGTATGCATTCACAAATTGTCAATGCTGTTAATGTAAGGCTTGGTGTATTGTTTTGTCGAGATATCCAGATGTGTTGCATCAGCATTACTCAAAAATGAATCATAATTAAACTGTTATCTAAGGAAATATTTACTCCCCTATTACCCACTACAGGTAGAGTACACTCAAGCTGTTGAAAGTGAATAATAAATCATAACATCAGTCTTAAAGTGGATGTAGATTGATGCTGGTAATATGCCTTATTATTTGAGCAGATGGTATTTTAGGTTCTGTAATGGTAGAAGAGACCAGGGCTGTTTACCATCAGGATAATGAATGCGGTCGAATTGTTCTCTGACTTCTGCTGTCATCTTGTGGTGTTTATGAGTAATTGATTTAGACCAATACACCCCTCACAAACTACTGGCTAGAACTGATACTAAGAGCTGGGAATAATACAAATAGACACTTTTATTACACTAAATATACACATTTAAACTTTTATAGATAATTATAAACAACATAACTCAAAAATGTAATTGTAGCATATCCCTGTCAATTACACATAGTAATGTGGCAGATCCATGGTAAAGTGTTGTGTAATAGTAATGCCAGTGTTTCCCAACCACTGTGCTGTGAAAGATTGTCAGGTGTGATGTTGAAAATTATCAAATTCCACAAAATAATTAAATGCATGAAAACATTAATAATTTCAGGGATCCAAACTCCTGACCTTTCGGCCGTTTTGAAAGCATAATCAGTCACTTTTGTGATTGACTCGTGTCAGCGCTGCAGAATACATTGAAGTCTATGAAGTGAGTGATATTTATACGTGTAAAGGGTCATCACATGACTCGCGTCAGCGCTGCAGAATATATTGAAGTCTATGAAGTGAGTGATATTTATACGAGTAAAGGGTCATCACATGACTCGTGTCAGCGCTGCAGAATATATTGAAGTCTATGAAGTGAGTGATATTTATACGAGTAAAGGGTCATCACATGACTCACGTCAGCACTGCAGAATACATTGAAGTCTATGAAGTGAGTGATATTTATACGTGTAAAGGGTCATCACATGACTCGTGTCAGTGCTGCAGAATACATTGAAGTCTATGAAGTGAGTGATATTTATACGAGTAAAGGGTCATCACATGACTCGTGTCAGCGCTGCAGAATATATTGAAGTCTATGAAGAGAGTGATATTTATACGAGTAAAGGGTCATCACATGACTCGTGTCAGCGCTGCAGAATATATTGAAGTCTATGAAGAGAGTGATATTTATACGAGTAAAGGGTCATCACATGACTCGTGTCAGCGCTGCAGAATATATTGAAGTCTATGAAGAGAGTGATATTTATACGAGTAAAGGGTCATCACATGACTCGTGTCAGTGCTGCAGAACACATTGAAGTCTATGAAGCGAGTGATATTTATACGAGTAAAGGGTCATCACATGACTCGTGTCAGTGCTGCAGAATACATTGAAGTCTATGAAGAGAGTGATATTTATACGAGTAAAGGGTCATCACATGACTCGTGTCAGTGCTGCAGAATACATTGAAGTCTATGAAGAGAGTGATATTTATACGAGTAAAGGGTCATCACATGACTCGTGTCAGTGCTGCAGAACACATTGAAGTCTATGAAGAGAGTGATATTTATACGAGTAAAGGGTCATCACATGACTCGTGTCAGTGCTGCAGAATACATTGAAGTCTATGAAGAGAGTGATATTTATACGAGTAAAGGGTCATCACATGACTCGTGTCAGTGCTGCAGAACACATTGAAGTCTATGAAGAGAGTGATATTTATACGAGTAAAGGGTCATCACATGACTCGTGTCAGCGCTGCAGAATATATTGAAGTCTATGAAGTGAGTGATATTTATACGAGTAAAGGGTCATCACATGACTCGTGTCAGCGCTGCAGAATACATTGAAGTCTATGAAGCGAGTGATATTTATACGAGTAAAAGGTCATCACATGACTCGTGTCAGCACTGCAGAATACATTGAAGTCTATGAAGTGAGTGATATTTATACGAGTAAAGGGTCATCACATGACTCGCGTCAGCGCTGCAGAATACATTGAAGTCTATGAAGTGAGTGATATTAATACGTGTAAAGGGTCATCACATGATTTTTTAGTCATAAAAAGTGTGCCGTGGCAGAAAAAAGGTTGGGAAACACTGGTATATGGTATTGGTATGTATATTAATATTGATTTAAAGAAATCTTGTGTGACGCTCCTGTTCTACCCTCTCCGTTCGGGACCGGCATCTCCTGCGTTGGAGGTCAGGAGAGTGAGGTTTATACACAATGCACAGCTATCTATCAGCTGGCTTCCATTACACTCACCCTGCTAAACCTCACGCCCATCTGGGTCACGGCACCAATGTGACTCAACTTTTCTACCCACTCCTTACGGGACTCAAACCGGCATCTCCAGCATGGGAAGCGAGTAGAACAGTAGCGTCACAATGGGGCCGTGATCATATAGTGGTTAGTACTCTAGCAACGCTGCTTCAAATCTGGGTCACGCTCCTGTTCTTCCCCTCCATATGGGACACGAACTGGCATGGGAGGCGGGTGCGCTAACAAGGAGAGTTACACTTGTGTCATCTTTTTTGGCACTGATGTTACTTTATATTTTTTTGGAACAATTTTTACATTTTAGAAATTATATTTCTACTTATATTCTGCACAGGATTATTATAATAATGCCAAAAAAATAAAGGTTTTTAAAAGTGATTTAGCTTTTATTTAAGTCAGGTTTGTGATTGTGGGGCATTCCTTCATTTGCACCATCAATATCTTTTGTTATAAAAATAAATATATTTGAAGGACAGTCATAAAAACAGAATGATACAATCCTTAATATTCTCACTCTTGAATGAAGCAACAGTCAATTAGTATAAAATCAGTTGGTGAAAGTCAATGAAGACAATATTAGAAATAGAGCCATTTGTTTTAAAACCAAAGATTATCACTGACATTAAGAAAAAGATATTTAACAACCGGCTTTGAGTGTTTAAAATAAAATAACAAAACGACACTAGAAAAACCACTAAAATCTAAAAATGAATAATAACAATTATAAGGAAAAATATGTCATTGTCATTTAATATGTGTTTGAATTTTCATAGTTATGTCAGCCATGTAATAAATGTGATATTGAGGTATTACATTTAAAATAGGAGATAAATGTTTTTTTAAACTCATGAACCTACATGACCTTTGGGATAAGCACTTTTATGGTACTTGGTATCGAATATAATTGATTAAAAACAAATACTGCCTAATTCATGGCTCAACAACTGTAGGTATAACTGTTCAAAGAACATATAAGTATGCAAATAAATGATGGCTTAACAACTTTCTGTAGCCTAAAGGCTGGGGGCAGAAATTGGGCCATTTTTGTAGAATGACCCACGTGTCCAAAATATCGTGCTATGGTATCATGTTAAAACTGCACTTTTGGGGTCTGGGTATCTCGGCGAGTATTGATGTTGACTATCACACCTGGAGTCGTGAGTTTGAATCCAGGGTGTGCTGAGTGACTCCAGCCAGGTCTCCTTAGCTATTAGCTTAGTGATAATTAGCTTCCATTAGCTGGTCATTTTAACAAGTTAATGTATGAGTATGTTTGTGTCGTTTGGTCATCCTACATCTATAATGTACCTAATATCATTACAGGAAGAATGGATAGGTTTGCTGCTCTCTTTGAAAGCAAATGATAACGAGCGGAAAAGGCACGAGAGGTGACGGTAACATTACGAAGTGCCATGGTAGTCTACGACATGAATTAATAGAGCAACTACTCAGTACCATGGTTTATATACCAAAGTACCATGGTATTACCCACCCAAGGGCATAGCCAGAAAATTACTTTCAATAGAAATGGATGGGCCAGTTTTCACCCCAATTTGTTTTACCAAAATGTCCTAAACAACAGAGAAGCCGTGCATTCAAAAATTTATTTCACACATTCACAAATCAGAATTTATGCATTTTAAAAATATTTTATAAAGTCAAAGTCAAAGAATAATGTCTAATATTCTGGGTGGGCCTGGGTCAAATGCCACCTCTGGCTATGCCACTGTTACCACTGCCACATACTTTCTTAAAGTGAACATACATTTATAGCTATGTGCCACATGCAACACTTTACCTGAAAACTCAATTGCAACCTAAAGTACCAATAATATGAACAAAAACAAAGTCTCATCAGTGTTTCAGAGCTTTGCAGTGAACAATCACTCGTCATTACTGTTAATAACCAGCAAGCTCAAAACTCATGTTACATTCATGATTAAAAAAGATCTACATTTTTATACCAAAGCACACTCATAACACGACTCCATCAAAATATTTCGTCTTTTATTAATCCAAAATCATTCTTCCACAACTGACATAATCATTTACCAGAGCTCAAAGTAAACTAACACAGAGATGTTTTAAATATGGCTCAGTTTGATCATAAGGAACAATTGATTTCTCGTCTTTACTCCAATTACTAATGACAACGATAGAGCAACATCACAGCTGAGCACTCAAGTGTTACATTTTCATTTATAAATAATAAAAAAGCCCCTCAAATGTAATACAGAAAAATATAATATAGCATTAACCCACCATTTCCAGTTATTGTGAAAATATACTCAGACCATACAGGATTATTATTAGTAAAACATGTAAATTGTGCAAACCATCATATAGGACCTGAGGACATCTCTCTGTGATAAAGCAGCACTCATCAGGCTGTACGGCACACATTAACATACAATCAGCATGAAATCAAAGTTCATTTTTAGAATATTTTCTCTGATTGGGAACAAAATAAAAATGCTTTTAAAATAATTAATTGTAAAATCTCACTTATTTTCTGACAAGACAAGCAGGACTAATGAAAACAAACTGTATCATCACTTAAAGCGTCTGTACAGGGATAGAACTAAACGAATTAAAAACCTGTAACAATTCAAAAACTAAATGTTACCATTGTTCATCACGCAGACTGATGGCTAACGTTTACAGGATTCATCTGAAAAAGAAAGAGGCATAAATAACGTTACTATAAAGAACAAAATCATGGATGCAGGCACTCTCAAAATTATCCAAAGAAAAATGATATTGTGATTATTATTTTTAAATAAATTGAAAGTATATGTTGTGCAAAAGGGAAAGTGTGTGTTTTAGTTACTGTAACTGTGTTACTGTGAGCGTTTTTCACCATTTTATTCAGCTTTTAGCTTTTTTGAGTTCATGTAAATAGTCCCGTGTTGCGACAATTTGATTTTTAAAAGCACAATTATTCCATGTAGCCTCCCAGTTAGTATGAAGTAAGTAAAAAAAAGTAAGTAAAATTTATTTGTATAGCACTTTTCTCAGATGAAGATCACAAAGTGCTTCACAACAAAAGAAAGCATAAGCAGCTCTCATAAGTACATCTCAATCACAAAACAAAATAAAATAAAATATAAGTAAAATAAGCAACACTCAAACACATACACAATAGACCGGCGTCAACCATCCTCCAAACTAATCAAAAGCCTCTTTAAAAAGCAAAGTTTTTAGCTGACTTTTAAATTTTTCCACACAATCCAAGCAGCGTATTGAAGGAGGCAAAGCGTTCCACAACCTGGGTGCAACAACTTGGAATGAACGGTCCAAGCTATACTGCATGTATTATAATTACACGAGGAGTAGACAAATGTTGTATAGCTAAAAGTATAGCATGTCACATGCAGGGATGGATTATGACTTGCAAAGGCCCCGGGGCAAATTATCTCCAAGGGCCCCCCTCCATACGTTGTTGAGTTGAGTGGGGAGGGGGGCTGGATCATTTTCATTTTTGATGGGTTGTCGAGCAGGGGGATCGCCAAACCGGATCAAGCAACCTTGAAGCCCAGCCCCCCTACCCCCCAACGGGCAGTCAAGGGCCCCTGGTAGTCTAAAGCCCCGGGGCACTGGCCCCATTGGCCCGGTCGGTAATCCATCCCTGGTCACAGGACACTGATGTGACATGTCACGTCAACTTCACTTTTACACATTACATTAAAAACAACAGTAACACCAAATCACAATAACCAAAACCTTACTGTCAGCAAAACACACATGCTTACACTATTATTTAATTTCACCAAGTCCAGGTCTCCCAGTGCAATGTTTCAAGCACAGTTAGAAAGAAAGTTATTTATGCACCATTTCCTGTTGCCTGACTTGATGAAAAATATAGCTATGGACATAAATCATATTGATTCGTTCCTTTTGATATAATTGACTAAAAAGTTAATTCACTGTTTCTCATTGTTTGTTTTCTGTAGAGTTTGTTTACTTATTATTTTGATGATGTAATCGAGAGGGAACTGACCCACTTTTAGGAATCGAACCCTCCCTGTGCACACACTACTCATGTCAGTGCGGGACACAAACGCTCCGCTCTCCTCCTCATCATCTTCATCCTGTACTTCAACCTCCTGCTCCTCCCCACACCTCATGTCTTCTGGCCCTGGATGAGGAGAGCAGGGGAGGGATGCAAGCACACAGTCCTCTGAAGGGTACTCACAAACTTTCTCCAGCTGAGTGTCATCGAAACACACCTTCACCTGAAACAGAGAAAGGAAAGGGAGTTACAAATAAAGCAGAATACGTAAAGATACAACAAAACATTATAACATCTCACTCCACTGAAATCTCTAAGTGTTTTCCAAGATAATGTTTCAATCACATTTCCAGTCACACCTCAGAAATATCAGACACAGAAATGAGATTGTTTTTATCTAGTCTGAAAGTTCTAAGACAGACAACATGAGAACATGCCCACCCACAACAACACATGCCACCCAATGAAGTGCAAAAACAAATGAGACTTACATTTTACTAAAGCCAGTTGTGTCAGTGGTACAAGAGCGAGATAAACAGAAGAGTCAAACATAGACAAGTGTGGTATGAAAATGTCAATAGCAAGACTAAAACATACATGAGTGAGATAAAGAAAGAGTTAAATACAAAAGTCAAATATAAAAGAGTGAGATACAGAAGAATCAAATACGTAAGTCAAATGTTGAAGACAGAGATATAGAAGTATCAAATACTAAAGAGTCAAATATAGAAGAGTGAGATACAGAACAGTCAAACTTTGGACAACATACCGACAAATGTTCAATTGTGAGATATGGAACAGTGAAATACATAATAGTCAAATGTAGAAAAGTGTGATACAGAAGGGTCAAATGATGAAGTATGAGATATGGAAGTGTCACATGATGAAGTATGAGATATGGAAGTGTCACATGATGAAGTATGAGATATGGAAGTGTCACATGTATAAGAGCGAGATACAAAACAGTCAAATGTAGAAGAGAGAGAAACGGAAGAGTCAAATGTAGAAGAGAGAGATACAGAAGAGTCAAATGTATAAGAATGAGATACAGAAGAGTCAAATGTATAAGAATGAGATACAGAAGAGTCAAATGTAGAAGAGAGAGAAACGGAAGAGTCAAATGTAGAAGAGAGAGAAACGGAAGAGTCAAATGTAGAAGAATGAGATACAGAAGAGTCAAATGTATAAGAATGAGATACAGAACAGTCAAATGTAGAAGAGAGAGAAACGGAAGAGTCAAATGTAGAAGAATGAGATACAGAAGAGTCAAATGTATAAGAATGAGATACAGAAGGGTCAAATGTAGAAGAGAGAGAAACGGAAGAGTCAAATGTAGAAGAGTGAGATACAGAACAGTCAAATGTAGAAGAGAGAGAAACGGAAGAGTCAAATGTAGAAGAGTGAGATACAGAACAGTCAAATGTAGAAGAGAGAGAAACGGAAGAGTCAAATGTAGAAGAGAGAGATACAGAACAGTCAAATGTAGAAGAGAGAGAAACGGAAGAGTCAAATGTAGAAGAATGAGATACAGAAGAGTCAAATGTATAAGAATGAGATACAGAACAGTCAAATGTAGAAGAGAGAGAAACGGAAGAGTCAAATGTAGAAGAGAGAGATACAGAACAGTCAAATGTAGAAGAGAGAGAAACGGAAGAGTCAAATGTAGAAGAGAGATACAGAACAGTCAAATGTAGAAGAATGAGATACAGAAGAGTCAAATGTAGAAGAGTCAAATGTAGAAGAGTGAGATACAGAAGAGTCAAATGTAGAAGAGTGAGATACGGAAGAGTCAAATGTAGAAGAGAGAGATACAGAAGGGTCAAATGTAGAAGAGTGAGATACAGAAGAGTCAAATGTAGAAGAATGAGATACAGAAGAGTAAAATGTAGAAGAATGAGATACAGAAGAGTCAAATGTAGAAGAATGAGATACAGAAGAGTCAAATGTAGAAGAATGAGATACAGAAGAGTCAAATGTAGAAGAGTGAGATACAGAAGAGTAAAATGTAGACGAGTGAGATACAGAAGGGTCAAATGTAGAAGAGTGAGATACAGAAGAGTCAAATGTAGAAGAATGAGATACAGAAGAGTCAAATGTAGAAGAATGAGATACAGAAGAGTAAAATGTAGAAGAGTGAGATACAGAAGAGTAAAATGTAGACGAGTGAGATACAGAAGAGTCAAATGTAGAAGAATGAGATACAGAAGAGTCAAATGTAGAAGAGTGAGATACAGAAGAGTAAAATGTAGACGAGTGAGATACAGAAGGGTCAAATGTAGAAGAATGAGATACAGAAGAGTAAAATGTAGAAGAGTGAGATACAGAAGAGTCAAATGTAGAAGAGTGAGATACAGAAGGGTCAAATGTAGAAGAGTGAGATACAGAAGGGTCAAATGTAGAAGAGTGAGATACAGAAGAGTAAAATGTAGAAGAGTGAGATACAGAAGAGTCAAATGTAGAAGAGTGAGATACAGAAGAGTAAAATGTAGACGAGTGAGATACAGAAGGGTCAAATGTAGAAGAATGAGATACAGAAGAGTAAAATGTAGAAGAATGAGATACAGAAGAGTCAAATGTAGAAGAATGAGATACAGAAGAGTCAAATGTAGAAGAGTGAGATACAGAAGAGTAAAATGTAGACGAGTGAGATACAGAAGGGTCAAATGTAGAAGAATGAGATACAGAAGAGTAAAATGTAGAAGAGTGAGATACAGAAGAGTCAAATGTAGACGAGTGAGATACAGAAGGGTCAAATGTAGACGAGTGAGATACAGAAGGGTCAAATGTAGAAGAGTGAGATACAGAAGGGTCAAATGTAGAAGAGTGAGATACAGAAGAGTCAAATGTAGAAGAGTGAGATACAGAAGGGTCAAATGTAGAAGAGTGAGATACAGAAGGGTCAAATGTAGAAGAGTGAGATACAGAAGAGTAAAATGTAGACGAGTGAGATACAGAACGGTCAAATGTAGAAGAGTGAGATACAGAACGGTCAAATGTAGAAGAATGAGATACAGAAGAGTCAAATGTAGAAGAATGAGATACAGAAGAGTCAAATGTAGAAGAATGAGATACAGAAGAGTAAAATGTAGAAGAGTGAGATACAGAAGAGTAAAATGTAGAAGAGTGAGATACAGAAGAGTCAAATGTAGAAGAGAGAGATACAGAAGGGTCAAATGTAGAAGAGTGAGATACAGAAGAGTCAAATGTAGAAGAGTGAGATACAGAAGAGTAAAATGTAGAAGAATGAGATACAGAAGGGTCAAATGTATAAGAGTGAGATACAGAAGGGTCAAATGTAGAAGAGTGAGATACAGAAGGGTCAAATGTAGAAGAGTGAGATACAGAAGAGTAAAATGTAGAAGAATGAGATACAGAAGAGTCAAATGTAGAAGAATGAGATACAGAAGAGTCAAATGTAGAAGAATGAGATACAGAAGTGTTAAATGTAGAGTCAAATAAACAAGAATACATAAGAGTGAGAGCACAATACAAACATTGAGATACAGAGGAGTCAAATTGAGAAATGCGAGAAACAAAAATCAAGTCTAACAGTGTCTCAAAGGGGTTGATTTATGAGTCAAAGAAGGAACTGATTGAGCTTGAAAACAGAAAGCCAAACCAGAATCTGCTAAGCCCAAATACGCTCCGCTCTGAACAGAGATGGTACATTATACAGCAAAGTGATAGCAGAAAATGTGATTAAACAGATGACATAATACAAAGAATGGGGGGGGCTTAAGGTTTAAATGAGGAAAGTGTAGAATGACCCCCCACTGAGAGATTAGCAGCCAGTGAAGGCAATCCAGCAGGAATGACGTCAAACTGTCCACAGGCAACTCACCACAGGAGTCTATTCTCCTATAACTCAATTTGTGTTTTACACATCTCTGAGGCTGTTGAATGGGATAATTCACCCAAACATGGAAATTCTGTCATCATTTACTCACCCTTTTATTGCTCCAAACTCACCTGACTTACTTTCTTCTGTAAAGCACAAAAGGAAAAACAAAGGTAGACAGTGACCAGTGTCTGACAAGGATAAAAAGCTATAAAAGATTAATATAAATGGTCTGTGCTTGTGCACTGTGTTCCAAGCTTTGCGACAGCTTTGTGTAAGGAACAGACCATCATTTGAGTTACTCCCTGTAGCTCTCAAATCTTATTCATATTCAAACCTCACATGTCATACAGTGGTCATGCACCACTTTTATGGTGATTTTGTCCTTTTTGGAGTTTCAATGTCTTCTGTTGTTTGAAAAAGAGCTTGGACAGTTTCAAAATATCTTCTGTAGTGGTCTACGGAAGAAAGGAAATCGAATGGGTTTGGGTCAACAGAATTTTCCTTTTTGTTTTAACTGTTCATTTAAGATCCACAACGGGAGCCCCTCAAGAACATCTCTGGTCATCAGACTATACATTTAAGAAAACAGCCCTTAATGTTCTTATATTACATCAGTAAGAAGTATTGCAGGACTTTAGGAGTTCTACAGTTACAGAACATAAAACTATCTCTATCAAAAACTGTCAACATGTGTGAAACTATGAAGAGGAATATCAGATGAGGTCAAATGTAAACTAGGGTAATGAAGCAAAGAAGCACTGTAGAGAAGCTACTATGGGACAGTAAAGTAACTGTTCAAACTCGGTCCTTCCTGAACAAAACATATGAACATGTGATATTGTCAGTCATGTGGAATGCTAGAATCTGTTGAAATGGGGTTAGTCTGCTGTTGGTTTAATGCATTCTCTCGGTTTGTGCTACAGGAAGTGAGACAGCACTGAGGAGGAAGTAGCCAAAGAGCTGTCACGAGACTTCTTAAACATAAATAATCACAAATGCTTGAGGTCCAGGTTCGGACACAAGTCCGCTTTCATCACTGTGTTCACTGCATGTATAGCCGACTCCAAATGATAGCAGAAGTTGTTGTATGCGCTCACACTAATTGACACAATGCATAGATACTGCTCTATGATAACACTGTCAAAACCAAACTACACTGAAAGGTTATTCTTCTGTTCCTTGGAGAACCCTGCCAAATTAGCTCATTCCCTCTTAGTCTCTCTTTCTGCTCTGCTGATTAGTTTGTGTTTGCCATGTCCCACTTATTCCAAAAAAGCTTTGTTTGATGAGGACAAACGCTGTCATAAAATCAGATCACAGCACAATTAAATACCTCTTACAAACATATTTAAAATGGCAAACTTTGCTGAAAGTTGTAATACAGAGTTTGCCAGAAGTTCAAGTTTCCAGGAATGCGTGCATCAGTTTTTTCTGCTTCAGAAGGGTTTTTTTTACAGACAAAGACAGTTATGGGATGCCAAGCATGTGGTAGTGTGAGTGCACACCAGGCAGAGGAAGGTGCTCATGTTTGTGGTTTCCGGGCTTGAGGGGCATCAGAAAGCACCATGACCCAATTCAGAGCAGTGTAGGGGTGTCAACGCCAATGATACTTGCTGCTTAATCAGCTGCCATCATAAATGGCTTGTGACCACAATGAGATGAGAAAAATTTATAATAATATTAATTAAATGTTAAATTTCACTTGCAGTAAACCTAGGGTTACATTTCGTGCTCAAGGACACAATAGTGATAGCTTACAGCTTGCTCCTTATGGGGCTTGAACCAGTAACTAATTACGTAGCCCTAAGCTTAAGCCACTGAGCTACAACACCCGTCATGATGTAGTTCATCGCTTTAACCACTTGGCCTATGTAACCCTAAACTCGATGGTAGTTAACCCTTGACGGCTAATATTAACGTATTTAATTAAATGTGACCATTATATAGAGATTTGTAGTTGTATATTTATTCTATACACTTGTAAAATTATGCTCTATAGTTATTTTCTATAAAGGTAGAATCAAACTGGTTTAAATAACTTTCTATTGTTGACATAATACGTCATTTGCTGCCATGGGTCATTTTAAAGAAACCTGCATTCAGCTCAGATGGCACAGTGTCAGGGTGAATGGTATAGGAGAAAGCACGACTAACTAGATTAACCTCAGCCTATTTGAAGACATTCATAAGTCATTTTTATTTGTACAGGGATAAGATATTGTTTGGTAAGAGATTTACAGAAAATAATGGCTTTGTTTTAGTAGAAATGAAAAGGAAGTCAGTCATTTTACAGATCTTAGGAATAATTTGTGTATGACTTGTTCTGCAGTTGATTAATGATTGATGATGGTTATGAAGGCACCTATTTTGCAAAAGCATTTTCTGATGCCGCTCTTTTGCTGCAGTTGAATGTGTAAACTCAGGCTGAAAGGCTGTCTTCAGCTGTAACGGTGATGGCGTGAGAGATAAGACTAATCCAGGCTTAAAGCTGAGCAACTGCTTTGGTCTCAATGAAAGGCTACAGAGATGTTTTAACCCAGCTATTGAAAGATCACACACTTTGATTCCGGTCTTGGGTCATTGTCATCTTTACAAAGTGGGATCCCCAATAAACAATAACCCAAAATATTCAAATAATAATTATCTCAGGGTCTAATCGTAGCATGTTCTGCTCAGTTTTGCATATTATCAGCACAGTATTTCATTGTAAATGTCATGCAAACACAGATCTATTTACTCACAGCTTTCTGTGTCACTCTGCTCTTTACCAAGCACGACCGCTCAAGGTTCTGGTACCCTCCGATCACCTCAATCTCTTCTGCTGTGGGATACCTCTTTTTCCCTGCTTCTATGGTGCCACTTGAGGCTGGTGTGGGTGCTGGGCCCTGAGGCACTACTCTGGAGGGAGAGGGGGCCCCTCCAGAAGGGGATGCTCCTCCAGGTCTCCTGGGGGTGATTGTAATGGTATTTCCTCTCTTTCCGGGTCCACCTGAGGCACTCCTGATGGAAAAGAGAGGTGGAGAGGGGGATGGAGATGGGGTGCAGGGAGAAGAGGATGACGGAAGGTTGTTGCCTTGTTCTGAGGGCTTTGGAGAGGGCTCTGTTGATTGGGCGTTGACTGTGAATGACCTGAGCTGCTCAGATTTGGGATGCAACCTCTGGATTTTCTGTTGGGCTTGTGGAAATCTTGGGGTTGTAGTTGTTTGTGACTTTTGCCTCTCTCTGAGAATGTCTGGTCTCTTCTGACCTTCGGGTATCCTTACCTCCTGTTCTGTAGCCAGACTACTCTGAATGCTCGACTGTACCTTTCTGATGTTGTGGGAACCACATTCTCCTTCCTGTTCCTTAAGCTGCAGTCGTTCTACCTGATGCTGTACCATCTGAACACCTGTCGAATCCACTGTCTCTTTTGTGTCACCAATTCTGTCCGTCCCATGATTCCACAGTTTGGTAGTTTCTGGCTGAATGTCTGGTGATGATGCATGTCTGATGGGGTTGTATTGCCCCTGTATCTTACCGCTATGTGTTGGAATATCAGCAGCCCGTTCGCCAATACACACCGCAGTCCTAGAGCTGACCGTCTTGAGGTTATATATCCGACTCATGATGTCTTGTGAGTGTGAATGAGGTGGGGAGGGAGAGAGAGAGGGAGGAAGATAGTCTTCTTCTAACAGCTCTTCCTCTCTCTGTATTTCATATGCTCTGTCAATATCCGGTCTTCTCCAAATGCCAAATGTTCCACTCTCTACATGGTGTGCTGTCTCTCTCCCTGTTTCTCTGGGGTAAATATCACTCTCAGATACGTCTCTGGAGGTCTCCCTGACTTCTCTTTCTGTCACGGCAGATTGCAAGAGCGACCGAGAAACAGGAACAGGAAGTTGAGGGCTTGACTTTGTCATGCTAACTTCCTGTGTGACTTCAAACTGTTTGAGAGTCTGCAATGTGTTTTTTTCCTGTTGATTCTGTGTCACTTCTCTCATAGTTTGTTCTGCTACTGCCCTGTCCTCTTTTCTGTCATCCATCACTTTGGCCTCCATCTTCTCTCTTTCCTCTGTCTCTCTACTTTTTTGCCTCTTCTCCTCTTGCTGCCGGATTCTCTCTCTCAGAGACTCCACTCGGGTCAAAAGTGTGCCAGCCTTCCAGCTCCCTCTCCTCTCCACTCCTCCTTTACCAGCAATCTGTCCATCACCTGTGGGGAGACTTGTCCTCCTCCTCTCTGGTGATATATCGATTCCATAAAACACTGTTCTGGGAATGGTGACTTCCTCCTGTGTGCAGCATTTGCTCTGAACCTGTTGAGAGGTCTGGGAGGTAAAATGACTTTCCTCAGTGGCTTGTTCTGGTACTTTCTTATACACTTGATACTCTTTTTGAGTGTGTTCATTTATTTCACCAGAGATGATATCTGTGTCTCCATGCAACATCTGCCCTGACCTCTTGAGCTCTCTATCCATCTGTACGCTTTCTATTTTACAGAGCAGATCCTCTGTGTGCTGAGAGAGGGCGGCTTGTGCTGAGGCTTGTCTTTGTCCACAATAAGCTGCAGACAGCAGACAGGAATCCGCAAAGAGAGTAGTGACTCCTTGGCATCGGGTGTCTATAGAGTAATCTATGGTTGAGTTGTAATCCGTACTGTCATCTTCGAGTGGAATATATGTACTGTGGGATTGTTCAAAGGCCACAGTCACCTCCTCCTTATCCCACTTCCTTTTGGATATTGCTTTTGCTTCAGTTTGAAATTCTATGCATGTAACTCTTTCCATTGTCTCTCTCTCATTCTCTTTCCTCTTGTCTCTCTGTATCTCACTTTCATTCTCATCCCTCACTCTCTTTCTCTCTCTTTCTAAGCTGCTTTCCCTCCTGTCCTGTTTGATAGGAATTCGATGAGCGAACGTGATGCCTTCAGGGATTTTGATAGAAGCCACTGTGAAACCCTCTTGTCTGTCTATACTTGACATCCTTACCTCCATCTCTCCACAAACAGAGTCATTCCTCTTTTTCTGCATTTCATCATGCAACACCTCCTGTTCGTCATATCTGGGCCGCCCCCATCGCCTTGTGACCTTTGGTTCTCTCCCTGACTGGTCGGAGCCTGAAACCATCACGTGTGGTTTGACCCTGCGGTCGGAGTACGTCCTCTCCACCACCTTAAACTCTATGTCCTCCTCACAATCTCTATTCTCCTGGTGGCACACTACACGGTCAGAGAAGCTAAAGGAACGTTTGGGAACACCTCTGAATGTGGGCCTTGTGTCCTCTTCCTCTTTACTCTGCTCCACTTGTACAAACAGGTCTCCTGTGCTGTATCTGGCCCGGTTCTTGCCAGGCCGGTTAAAGCAGTCCGTGCTCTTGGACCTCATTGGTGGTTTGGGGTGTTCGCCGAATTTACTAAGAAGCTGACTGACCCGACCACTACTCTCTGCAGCTTTTCTATTCTTGTGATTCGGGATTCTCTCTGCTCTTTGCATGGCTGTCCTTGACATCAAGGTCTCACAAGCTGTAACCTGATCCATCTCTTTTCTCAGTCTCACTCTGTCTCTTTTGCTCCCTACTAAACGTTCTTCGCTGAACACTCTCTCTTGCATCACAGCAATCTCTTCTCCTGGTTTCCCCTCTGTAATAGGGGGTTTAATAATAAGAACTTCTGATGCACGAATCTCTGTCACGCTTCCTCCACAAGCCAGAAACTCCCTCCAATCCATCCTCATCCTTTTCTCTTCCTCCTGTACCTCCTTTTCTCTAGCGTTCCCCCTTTTATCCAGTCTTTCCTTAACATGTTGGTCTTTCTCAATGATAATAATGTTGTCTGCATTGAT
This sequence comes from Xyrauchen texanus, assembly GCF_025860055.1. Lineage (NCBI taxonomy): Eukaryota > Metazoa > Chordata > Actinopteri > Cypriniformes > Catostomidae > Xyrauchen > Xyrauchen texanus. Next base: position 2,079,463 of record NC_068301.1, on the reverse strand, counting down.
TGTACGAAGACCTGTGACAGGAGGAAAGAGAGACATGCTACCATTTACCTCTCTGCATTCTCTTTCTCTTCCTTTACTTTTATTTCCTCTATTTTCTACCGACATCTCTCTTTCTTGTCCTCTCCAAAACTCCCTCTCCTGATATCTACCTCCTTCTTTCTCTGTTTCTCTGTTTCTTTCTCTCCCCATGTTACTATCTGCATCTCTGATTTCTTCTCTTCTGTTGTCTCTCCTCCAACTGTTCTCAGAGCAGATGAAGTGGTTGTGTCGGATGGGGCTGATGGTTTCTTTTGATACCCGATTTTGTGCTTTAGACCCAGAGTCAGTCTGGAGATGATATGTAAGCTTATTGTGCATCTGCTCGGTCACTATGTCCTCAGTGATGCCCAGGACATCCGGTGTATATTTTCCTCCCTCTCTGTCTCTCTCCCTCTCTCTCCCTTCATCCTGCTTCACCCTCCTCCTTTGGATGATCTCTCGCTTCCAAGCAGGCATGCTTGCCAACCTCTCCTCCTCCTCTCTCTCTCTTCTCTCTCTCTCGTCTTCCTCTCTTCTCTTTCGCTCCAGCAGAAGCAGCTTCCATTCCGGTAGGGCGGAAAGAGACATCACTATGCTGTACTTGATGAAACAGTGCTGTTTTGCTGATCAAAAATTAGTGGACATCTGGGAGGCCTGTTCAAAAAATATAAAACAAAGTACATCTGCTTGGATTACTCAAACAAAAAGGAGATAAAACAGGCCCCAAGAAATATTTGGATACTTAAGAAACACAATGTATATTGTAAATATTATTGCATTATATAACAAAATATGAACGCAAATGCCATTTATTTGAAAGATGGCAAAAACTTACTTTTCAAGCAAGTTTGAGAAAGCATTTAAAATATAGGCAAAAATAACTGGACACTTTGTGATTGTCAAATCCATAAGTTAACATGCTGAACTTACTCAATATACATATACATATAGTGCATATAGTTTCAAAGCAGCTTTACAGAAATGATTATCAGTTTGTTGTATTAATTAATTTGTGGTTACTCTGCTAGGACCCCTGTTTGAACTTGACGGTAACGGACTTCATACATGCAATAAAAATCACCAACGGTTGAATTGAAGTCAATGAATGAGCAAAAATGGCTGAGAAAAGATACGAGTCTCATAAACTGAGACATGCTTTTGGGGCCAAGATCTGCTGTTATGTTCTCCTCTCTGCAGGATGATGTCTATCTTTACTTTGATATGGTTGTTCTAAACAGACAATAATTAAGAAATAATGATAATAATAAGTACATTTTCTTACCAACCCCCTGATGTAGTACAGCTTCTGATAAGAGTAAGCGGGATGTCTTGATTTCCGATTCACTGGAATAAAGTTTTCCTCTTTTCCATCTGTGTAACTCCAATAAGAGGCACTAAACGTCCTGTCAATTCCATCAATCACAAGAGAGAAGCAGCGACCTTCCTAACGCTCCATTTACAACAACAAGTCTTTTGTTTATTCATATTTCAGTCCAGTGAATTGGAGCGCGGCTGTAGTAAATGTTAGCGGCTTTAGTGGCGCAGGACTGTAATCCCATAATTACATTAAACTCCAGCAGGAGAATCACAGGCACACGCACCATTGGCCAAGAAAAGATGTTTAACTAAGACTGCCGTCTGCCACCCTCCTCCTCTACATCTATCCCCGAACACCGGAGACGTTAACGGCAGAGTGACACGAGGTGACGGACTCACGGGAATTAACAAGTACCAGCACAACATTCCAGATCAAACACTTCTGATGGATAAATCCCTTCAGATCATCACAGGTTACGATTATCAGTGAATAATATCATAAATAATAAAGAGCCTCACTTATGAAGTCAATTCAATAATAATTCAATGGAATTTTGTTCTTTTAAAGATTCATTTGTCGCACTGCAAGGCCATTAAAGTGAACTGCAAAAAAGCTAAAAGATGCTGAAACATATAATGTTTTTCCTTATACATAAAATGTAACACTTTTTTTATATTTTAATTAAATAAACATTCATAGACGTTGCTGGAAAATACATTTATAAATAAATTAAAAACAACACACATTTCAAATGTCTCAGTGTTTTATTGAATTAACATTGGCAATGTGATACTAGTGGCTTTATAAAAGGCAGACATGGCGTGACACACTTAAAATACACATGATACAGAAAAAAGTTGAATCGCTCTAATAACGGTGCAATTATTTTACTGTGAAAAAACATTTCAATTTTACTGACTGAAGTCGATATATAAACAAGTTCAAACACAAATGAAATGCATGTTTTCCAGTGTTATGACACATAATGATGTGCACACGATGTCACCCAGACTTACCTAAACATGTAACACACATTTACCCCATTTACAGAAATGTGCCGCATATAACTGCTGACCTCTCATGCGATGCTAAAAGCACTGGCATTATGTTATTGGCATTATGTTATTGGCATTATGTTATTGGCATTATGTTATTGGCATTATATTATTGGCATTATGTTATTGGCATTTTGGTTTAGTACCCGAAGCAAGTAAACCTGCTTCATACATCAAAAAGCTGCATGACTTTTTATCTTCTGTGCAACACAAACTGAGATGTTTAGGCAGAATATTCACTATACATGAAAGTGAGTTTACCAGCGCCATTCATCTCTTTTTGTGTTCCATGAAAGAAAATGCATTTTATATATTCATATCATAAATGAAAATGTAAAAAAAAATATGACCTATCCTTATAATAAAATCATAAAAGCATTTTGCTGCCAATAAAATAAAATCCCTCCAAACTTTTTTTTATTTTATTAAACCGACAGCTCATTGGTTTGTTTGTGGCATGTGTGTGCATGTAGAGTGTGCATGAAGCGTGTGCATGAAGCGTGTGCATGAAGCGTGTGCATGTATTGTGTGCATGAAGCGTGTGCATGTAGCGTGTGAATGAAGCGTGTGCATGTATTGTGTGCATGTAGCGTGTGAATGAAGCGTGTGCATGTATTGTGTGCATGTAGCGTGTGAATGAAGCGTGTGCATGTATTGTGTGCATGTAGCGTGTGCATGAAGCCTGTGCATGTATTGTGTGCATGTAGCGTGTGCATGTATTGTGTGCATGTAGCGTGTGCATGAAGCGTGTGCATGTAGCGTGTGAATGAAGCGTGGCATGTAGCGTGTGAATGAAGCGTGTGCATGTATTGTGTGCATGTAGCGTGTGAATGAAGCGTGTGCATGTATTGTGTGCATGTAGCGTGTGAATGAAGCGTGTGCATGTAGCGTGTTCATGAAACGTGTGCATGTATTGCGTGCATGTAGTGTGTGCATGTAGTGTGTGGATGTAGCGTGGACGTGTAGCGTGTGCATGTATCGTGTAGATGTAGCATGGACGTGTAGCGTGTGCATGTATCATGTAGATGTATTGTGTGCATGTAGTGTGGGCATAAAGCGTGGGCGTGTAGCGTGTGGATGTAGCGTGTGGATGTAGCGTGTGCATGTATCATGTGCATGAAATTTGTGCATGTAGCGTGTGCATTTTGCCCTTTCTTAATGAATAAGGTCAGGGCTGAGCAGTTGCTAGAGTGATTAATCTCATGACCTTTCACCTGTGCTCCTCACCTGTTGCTAAAATGCATCAGCTCTTCTTCAGCAGACTAACAATACATGATATATCTTATGAAAATAAACAATTAAAAAGATAAAACATAACTATTTTGCTTTAAGAGCATGAATGGTTAATCGCTCGTGCACCTGCCAGACATATGCACAAGGCCCCAAACCAGCAGGGGGCGCTGATGAGCTGCAGAAACTTATATTTACTAGAACAGTGTTTTATATTTTAAATTTTGCAACTAGACAGTTACAGAGCAATGTCGAACACTTCGTCATATGATTACTTCTGCAGTTGTTGTAAATTATAATTCAAATATTTGTGTCATTAAGAGTGCTTTTATAATGTTCTGTGACATTTTAGATACACTTGAAGCGAGGACGTGACACAATGGGACATAACCAGATGGCTCTGATTATATTCACCGAAGCTGTCCGCACTTCAAGCACGCGACTGCACCGTTGCTAATAATGGGAGTGATTTTGTGTTTTGATGCGCCGCAAGTGTCAAGTGTACGTGTAACGAGAGAAAGCTGGTACGTGATAGCTGTTCGTATGTAAACTTCACTCCCCTGGCTTCAAGAGGCACACTAGCAACTGAAGCTACAGACTGTACCTTTTAGCCACCTCGTTAGTGCACCAGTCTCTCATGCTGGCTGACACCGGTTCGAATCCCGCTCAGAACGGATCAAGCAGGACCAGTTACCTAGGCATGGTGCGAGGCATCTGTGCCCAGAGCATGCCAACATAATAATTTATCCCTGAGTTAAACGTGTACAAACAGGAAATAATTCAGCATTTTTAATGAACGTGCAAATATTTTTCCTTTCATTAGTTTTGATCTTCTGAAGGCTTAAATTTACAAAGTGTTGCTCAAGAATTTCCAATGGATTTTTAGAATAGTGGTTTTTAATTTCTGAGTAAAAGTTTGTAATTAAAATTACTTAAAGAAACTTTCTTTTTTGTTGTTGTTCCTAAACATAAATTTCACACAGTCATACCTTAAAGGAGTCATGAAATGGAGAATGAAATTGTCCTTGATATTTGGACATATATGACAAAACAGCATTTATAGTTGCCTCCCTGCTGAAATGTCTCGTTTTGAAATCTGTCTGTTTGTGACATCACAAAACATTGCTCATTTGCATTTACTCGTCCCGCAACATGCGTCATCGCACCCTCGGCCCCGCCCACAGGCGCACAGTTCAAGTCCAGAGAGCGGGCCGTGTGTGGCTAACTGTTCCTAATATAACACCAAAGTGGGACCAACCTGGTCTATTTTTAATTATTTTGTATATGACGCACACTTTGACCGCTGCCATGCAGCTCGCCGGTTATAAAAGATGCGATGTCAAGTTACAACTCTGAAAGGAGAAGCAATTCTCTCATTCAGCTGCTGCTGTCATGGACGCGTTCTTTCGTACATCAGCGCCATTTTTAATTGTTGGTGTATGTAAACAGAGGACGTCTTTGACCATTTTGGTGCACCTTCAATGTGTGTGCGTCATTTCACCATTCTTTGGTCTATGATATGTTTGGTTTTTTGGCTCATGTCAGCATGTTTTGCTTGTGAAGACATGATATGATTCAAGCTTCGCAAAGGTACTGTTATTGAAGGATGCCGCAGTTAAAAACACTTCAAAAACGAAAGTAAAGTGTTTCAATCATGAATATTTCAAATGTCAGGACTGTTTGATGGTTTATGGTGCCCTTTGTTGACAGCTATGCTTGAGATGAACAGTTGAATATATTCAGATGCAATGTGTTGGATGTGCGTTGTGTGAAAACCCTGAAATTTTGTTTTATAATGTTGCGGTTCATTCTCTTCCGATTGAGTTTGCTGAATTTGAGGGGCTGTGCATTTACATAAAGGTTTTAAGGAGGCGCTTATGCCAAAACAGAGCATTTCAGACAGAGGGCCAAAAACAGGGTGGAAAATTACTAAATTGTGACTGTTTTGGTGCAAAAAAAAGAAAAAAAAATACTTTTATAACTTTATAATTGAACCTCAGGGAAGATAATAAAATAATTAAAAAACGTAACCCCTTTAAACATAAGTTGCTAACAAGGATTACAATGGCTTACCGATTTGACTAGCATGAAAACTCACATCCTTCTGGTAGTTTTACTCCTTATTTAGTCTGTTAGCGAAGGGTACATTCATACAGTAATGCCATGCTCCCTTCAAAGTGCCCACTTCAAGAGCTATGTCCTTCAGAGTGAGTAGGGCATAGGGATGTTCACTTTCGATTGGCCTTTTGTGTAATTTATGTTGTAGAACAAAACAAGAAAATCTCTTCCAGTAATCTAATAAACTTCTCTCTTTACTCAGTCTTCCTTATGGATGTTATTATTGGTTTGACTGTTATCTAGTGGTGAAGAGAAGAGTTGCAGCTTTGTCTGGAGCTGCCGGTTGAGATACACGCAATCTTGAGTGTCCAGAGAGTGCGCCAGCACCAGGTAAACGGACAGGTAAACAGCCAGCAGGAGCCGGTCCAATGGGAAGGTGGGAAGAACCCAGAGAACCATGAGCAGCTCCACGCAGACCGGATGCCTCAGGTGAGAGAAAAGCCGCTGGGCACGAGGAGACTTCAGAGACAGCGGGTCACCGAGACCCAAAATATCATAATACACCTGAGACAGAACAAATGGAGAAATAAAGATGCCATTTTTAAAAGTGCAAAGGACAGAAATAGATATTAAAAGGTGAGAAGTTCTACGTCAGATGCAGAAAATAATAGCTTAAGTACCTGTTTGATGCCTAATAATTCAGGATAGTCGAATATGAGCAGGATACTGCAGATTATGGCCCAGCACAGGAAGTGTACGATAAAACAAATGAGGGGGAACCAGATGTCCCATGGTGCATTTTGCACTGACCACAGACAAGGGGCGCTGGTTACCGGCTGCCAAAAGCGCATCAATATCTAAACAAAGCACAAACTTACAGTTAGGGGAAGATATTTTACTTCATTTATATCACTGTTATGAACAAGCTTAAAACAGTACATAGTATATTTCATTTCGAACATATAGAGCCAATAGAGTTACCTGCAGTGCTATAGCTGTGGTGAAGCAGTACATAGTCCTGGATAAAACCCCCAGAACATTCTGACAAGCCCTCTTAACTGGAGCCCATGCCAACAGGCTGTGCTGAACACTGAAGAGAACCAGGAGCAAAATGTCCACAGCGACAGACTTTAACACTACACTGTCCCGCAGAGCCACAGACCAAGAACCTGACTCTGAATACACAGACAGAAAGAAAGAAAAACAATAATAAAGTCATCCGCCCAACGTGGGGCTCGAACCCACGACCCTGAGATTAAGAGTCTCATGCTCTACCGACTGAGCTAGCCGGGCTTAGAGCACTTCACGCAAACGTTCCATAATGACCACAACACATCAGCCTGTGTAATGTAAAAACTATTAATACGTTTAAGCTGTCATAAAACTTTAATATCTTTACGAGTCAGTATAACTATTAATTGTAATGCACATGCAAAAACATTTTTATTGCATAGAATTCCATAAACAAGTCAGAATCGACAGATTTCAAATAAAACCAGAAGTTGAACACAAAAGTTGAATTAACTTTACGATATTATATAAAGATAAATAAAATGTTTATTTAAATCCATTTCCATACCGATGACTCTGTGCACACTGTTTACAAGGTAGGTCGGATTTATTTTTAAATATTAGCTTATTATATCACACTGTTTATTTCGTTTGATTCAGTTATGCTCGCTCACCTCGACACAAATGCGCGTCCCCGCTCAGGTTGTGATAAATGGCACGAAACGACACGAAGCGAACAAAGTCTGCACCAGTCACGAAGACAAATATGAAGTTTATCAAAGCTGAAACAAAGAGAAAACAGTCGCGAAAAGTCACCGACGCCATGATAATGTTTGTAATTTTAAACTGGTAGGCGGAAGCTTCGACTCCGAGAGGCGTGGCTGCGGTAACACAACATGACCACCAGGTGGAGACAAATACTGCCGAACCACTGATCTATATATATAACTGGATTGCTCATAGAATTCTAAACTGCCAGCAGTAGGTGAAGCTACCGGAAGTGCTCTGGCGGCCATCTTACTATTCCCTACCGACAGAGGGCATCGCGGCATGTGCAGCGTTTAACCGCGAAACAACACTCACTTAAGGATGCGGCTACAGTGCCCACAGGTTGTAATTTATGACTATGTACATATTAAGCACACATTAGTCGTTATCCCCATGTAGAGTGTCCATAACGATCATAATCTTTAATAATCAACAGTAAAAATACAACACCAAAGTGTATTAATACCCCTTTTTAAAGCAAAGTTATCCATCTGCAGATTGTTACAGGATGCAATGTTTCTCTGCCTTCATAGTTTAAATCTGTTGATGCTCATTGTTCATAATGTTGACAAATTATACATCTGCATAATTTGCCAACATTATTAACCATTTTTGACTAGATTATATAGTAAATGTGAACTAATTTAGGAGGGGTGCATGCACATCAACACATTTTAAAGTTAATAAAAACGACTAGCTTTGTGTTGATATTGTAACTAGACAGTACCTCTTAGAATAAATCCAGAACCAAATATAAAAATGTAGAATAGTATACACACACAAGTTCATATGTAGTATGTGTGTGTGTGTGTATATATATATATATATATATATATACACACACACACACACACACACACACATTAATTTACCTTTACTTAATGGAATTATCCATTTGCATTCATTTCTGGAATATGTACATACCAGCTTGTGAGCATTTAATTATTTGAACAATCCCCTGATATTTTAAATCATAATCAGAAATAGGTTTATTGACATATGCACACTCAAGGAAATCATACATATTTATTTGTTCAATAACAAAAGCTTCCAAGTACATAAAAAAATTGACTTAAAGAACAGGTGGAGCAACCAAATTAAGCACCAACTTAGTTGCAAACTAACTAGTAGTTACTGAAGCCTTGAACTTTATACCCCAACTTAAGACCTTACGCACAGCTATTTACTCAACCTCATGTCCTTCCAAACCTGTATGACTTTTTCTGTGAAACACAAAAGATGACATTTAAAAAAATGTTTTTGTCCATATAATGAAAGCCACTGGTGACCAAAACAAGCTATTTTGCTCACCATTTACTTTCATTATATGGAATACAAAATACACTTTTGGGGGTTCTGCAAAAGAGTCACATGGATTTGGAAGGACATGAGGTTGAGTATATGATGACAGAATTTACATATTTGGGTCAACTTTTCTATTAATATTAAATGTTATAACTATCTGAAACACAGTAATTTTATGAGACTTATACTGCATGTTGCAAAAGTATCTTCATTGCAAATAAAAACAGACAGTATAATATTTTTTACTCCGTTAAAACAGCTCTTCAGTGAAGCCAGGCTGACTCCTCATACAGCTTTTCCTCCTGTTGCAAACCAATTCCAGTTTTATCTAGCATTCAGTGCGATGTTTATTGAAATCCAAACGGCAAATTTACCTTGTTTAACTTCAACAATATCCATGTGCACCTTTTCAGGGCTGGACTGGAAAGAGAAATCGGCCCGGGATTTGACATAACTGTCAAAAAGTTGTTGGGGGGGTAGTGTTCGCTAACGCGGCGGCTCGTTTTAGATTATCGCGGCCGACACAGCGACCCGCTCGGTTCTCCCGATGGCCAGTCCACCCTGATCGCGGCCCCAAAGTTTGTCGGTCCACCGGAAAAATGTCCGGTAGTCCAGATTACCAGTCCTGCCCTGCTCCTCGTCTATTCCAATTGATCACTTTATAAATGATGCCCGTGAGCTGGACCGTATTCAGGCCTGCATTGCAAAAAGTACAAATCACACACAGAGAATTAATGAAAGCCCACATTATATTTATCATATGTAACCGGTGTTGAACTGCAATTAGATATTCAACTTGACCAAAAAAGCTGACTTAGGAAAATAACTACAATGAATAACAGTATAACTCACTAAGTTAACGTTAGCTGCATAGCTAATATTCATTTATCCTAAGAAAATAACCACAATGCACGTTCAACGTAAACAAAAGCTACAAAACATAATTATGTATTCAGAATAAAAACTTTAAAGCCTGCAAAAAATATGTTTGAAAATGTCTACTGATATCTTACCTCAGTTTCTTAAACTTGTTTCTATTGAAACACGTGCGCCGCTGAACGTAATGCTGCTGCAATAAAGAGTAACATAACACGCTCACATTTAGAATAAGCAGGGGGGGGAAAATTAAAGTCAAAATAAATAATGAATTACATATTTAGGAAGATTGCATTGTGATACAGACATATGCAGACATAAGAAATGTGTTTTAATGTGACTGGATGGGTACAAATTACTCACCAAAACAGACGATTTCCCATTGAGACCCATAGGAGTACAGAATGTTAGGGAATACCAAGATGGCGGCGCAGTAGCTTCACTGTTGTGACGTCATGAGCTATCCAGTTATATATATAGATCAGTGTGCCGAACCCGACATGAAGTAAACAGTACAAGAATCTCTGTGCGATAATAACAGTTACAGTTTTTTTCGATTGCTAAACGACAGTGAGCACAACTGGAGCTACATGTGCAAAACTCTAACTACAGTCTGCATTACCAGCAGTCACCTGAGCTAAACAGTTCACATCACCTGCAAAACTCATTCTAAGCAACACAACTCTTAACACATGACTCAAAACAGGCTCAGTGCAGCCAAACACTAAACACAACCCTCACTGAGATAACACACACCGTCACTCAGACACTACACACAGCCCTCACTGAGATAACACACACCGTCACTCAGACACTACACACAACCCTCACTGAGATAACACACACCGTCACTCAGAACACACTGAGAGTAAAAACACTAGCATCAAACACCAATACAGAAAATACAAACTTTTCATCTTTATAGTTTGAACAATTTCAGTGGTTTCATACAAAGTCATATTTTCTTCAAAGAAAAGAGAGACATTTTTTCACATGATTTATTTACATTTTTACAACATAACAATTCTTTAAGGTAAATGAAAATTAGCAGTTTGCTTCAATAGTCTGTAGTAATTTACGGAATTACAGTAATGAGACAAAAAAAGGTAGATACTAAAAGTACATACTGTAATTCCAACAAATACTGTAATTGAGGGGCTAATCCTGCCTCTCTCTAGCATCAGGCCACACATCAACATCACATCTAATGTTCTCTCTTGCCATGCAGCTGGGGAAGAACCTTCTGGAGTGCCTTATCCATCCCTGGCAGTCCTCTGGACTCGTGTCCTCACATCCGGCACGCATGGCTTCCAAAAGAGACATTTGGTCATGTGGGTGGTGATCAAACACTTTCAACTCCTCTATTGGGTTGAGGAAGGGTGAATATGCAGGCAGGTACAAAACCATGAATCTGCGATGTGCCGCAAACCAATCTGTGACAGCTGCAGAGAGGTGAAAAGCAACGTAATCGCAAACTATGACAAAAACTTGGGGGTTTCTTACTGGCTCCCCCTGTTCTGTTGGCACTAGCTGAGCATAGAGCTGTTCTAGGAAAGCTATAAGCCTTTCTGTGTTGTATGAGCCAATGAGTGGTGTGTTGAGAAGCAAACCATCATTGGCCATTGCAGCACACATGGTGATATTCCCCCCCCCCCTTTGGCCTGGAACCTCCACAGTGGCCCTTTGACCTATAACGTTCCTTCCTCTGCGCCGTGTTTTGGCAAGGTTAAATCCAGCTTCATTGATAAATACAAATGAATGTGGTGTTTCCAGTGCTACCACCTCCATTACTCTCTGAAAAACAGTAAGTGCACAGGTTTACTGTAGTAATGCTAGTGTTTTTTTTCCTGTAAATATTTTTTATAGCTGTGTATGTAACCTCAGACGTCTTACCTGGACATATTGGTATCTTTGCTCTTTTACCTGTTCACTGTTTCTCTCGAACGGTACAGTGATAACTGTTTCATTGTAACTTGGTGTTCCTGTAGGACTCGAGCAATAGTTGTTGTGCTGACAGAATTACAGTAACAATTTCAAATATATCATTATCAGCACTCTATCTTGAATCTCCTGCAGTTTTATTGCATTGTTGACAACAACCATGTCAACAATAGCATTTTCCTGCACATCTGAAAATATTTTTGCTCTTCCTCCTGTTGGGGGCAGCCTTTGGGTCCTGTTGTAAAAATATATTTTACAGTCAAACTTACTGTAATATATATCTGTGTAAATATTCTATAATTGCAATACAAAATAAATTCCTGTAATGTTTTCATTTACTGTAAGGATGTAACTCTCACCTCTTTGTATGATGGAAAATCCGCATTACAGATGCCACTGTGGATCTTTACAGATTGGGTTGCACCCTCAACCCTGCCTCTCTCAATGAGAGACCATGGTTCACGACATGGTCTATAAGTGTAGCCCTTATTTCGTCTGAAATAACAGCTCTTTGCCTTCTTTGCCCTCTCCCTGCCATCCTTCTCCCTCCACGAACCCATCTTCCTTGTTCCATATCCAAAATTAGTCTTTCTGAGCTCTACATATATATATATATATATATATATATATATATATATGTGTATGTGTGTGTGTGTGTGTGTGTGTGTGTGTTCACTAACAAGTCTAAAACAAGACACCTGCTTAGCCTTTCAGCTGAAATTGCAATCAGCAGTGTTTGAAAGGCACAAGCTGAAATCTATTCTGTTTTGAATGTGTGCTTCACAGTTTTGACAGCAGTGTGTTAGCATTTGAACAAAGTGCTGTAAATCCACAGTGTTGTGCAGGTTGTGTTTAAAGTCATGGGATAAGTGTGTAGAGTTTTGAAAACTGTGTTCAAGCAATGAAAAACGAACTAGAGTTTGGTCCACATGAACTGCTGCTGTGCAGACTGTAGTTAGAGTTTTGCACATGTAGCTCCAGTTGTGCTCACTGTCGTTTAGCAATCGAAAAAAACTGTAACAGACGTACAAATACATTTTGTTGTTTTAAAATGTACATTTTAAAAAATAGCCATTTTTTATTAAACAAAATATTATTTTAACTAATTTATGTTTTATTACGTCTTGTTTTGATAAGGATATTAATGTATTAACAATGTTTTAACTAAAATTGTGACTTAGCATCAGAAGGGTCTGGAACAGGCGTGCCCAATACGTCGATCGCAAAGGCAATGCTGGTAGATCGCACAAAATTTAAATGTACTTTAGTTAAATTTTAATAAAAATAAATATAATGTCTTTCCTTCTTTTAGTTTCTGTCTGACTTGCACTTGACCAGTAAATATTGACCAGGCGATGTTTTGTTTATTCAGTTGCCATGACAACTACGCCGCGCCTTCCAACGACTTCTGAGAATAGAGCGCGAAATTGCGATGCTACTGCCCGGATTAGCTACTGTCTGATTCCATTCAGTGCAAATCATCAGAATAAGGTAAATGCCCTGACTATTGTAATCTATTGTGCTGTAGGTGTTTTGGGTTTAGTGTTAAAACTGAACGATATCAACATTGAACATTATTATATATATTTCTTTATTAATTAGAAGATGAATTCCATGTAGGGATACATGCAGTAGTCCCAACAAGCATTTTCTTATTTTAAATGAAACTGTGTTTTTTTAGTTGGTAGATCTTATTGAGTTGCTCATTTAAAAGTAGATCATCACACAAAAAAGTGTGGCACCCCTGCTCTGGAAGGATGCATATGTTAGTGTTACTGTGTTAGTCGGTTTGTCATTGTTACTCAGGAAATCATGACTGTTCATGAAAACAAATGCGGTTACATACTGTCTATTTATGAAAATTGAGAACAGGTCTGACCACATTTGCTTGTGTTTCTGTGTGTGTGTGTGTGTGTGTGTGTGTGTATGTGTGTATGTTTGTTTGTGTGTGTATGTGTGTGTTTGTGTGTGTGTGTGTATATGTTTGTGTGTATGTGTATGTATGTGTGTGTGTGTGGGTAGGTGTATGTGTGTGAGTGTGGGTGTGTGTATGTGTATATATTTGTGTGTGTGTATGTGTGTATGTGTATATGTTTGTGTGTATGTGTGTTTGTGGGTGTGTATGTGTGTGTGTGTGTGTATATGTTTGTGTGTGTGTGAGGGTGTGTGTATGTGTATGTGTGTGTGTGTGTGTGTGTGTGTGTGTATTAATAATTATATCTGCAGAAACATTAGTAACCCTTACAGAAAAAACACATGAATTTCACATGTTATCACATGTTTTCCACATGTGCCCACATGTGAACAACATGTGACCACATGTGAGCCATGTTTCACCACATGTGAACAACATGTCATCACATGTGACCACATATGAACAACATGTCACCACATGTGAGCAATGTTTCACCACATGTGACCACATATGAACAACATGTCACCACATGTGAGCAATGTTTCATCACATGTGAACATAATGGAGCACGTGGCACATGTGGAAAACGTTACTATAGGTAATAATGTGGAGCTCATGTGAAATATATTTGCACGTTGTAATAGGTTTTAACATGTGAATTATGTTACTTACCACATTACAAATACTGTAAATTTTTAGCTTCATTGTAATGGAAAGTTCAGATCATTTTACTGACTCATAACATTTTAATTTTGAACGAGATTCAAAAGATCTATGTTAATGGGCAAATCCCCAAACTCATCAACTTATGCTATGCAGTCTGAAGTGCCGGATACAAAAGTGATACAATACTAAGTGGTAAGTACTGACAAGCACAAATTGTTCGCAAAATTGATTAATGTCAATAAAAAGGCAATGTAGATAAATTAAAAGGCAATACATACAACACAAATGTAGTAGGCTTTTTAAAATCTTTATTTTGACAGAATGAGCTATACCAAAGTAAAAATACTGACCAGCTGCAGATTCTTAGTTATGCAATATGTTTTGAAGAACTATTCACAATTACAGGATTGCAACATCGACATCAAAAACAGTCATTCAATGGCACTAATATTGAGTTAGATGAAAATGAATTTGATGTTCATATAAAAAAGAAAAATAGAAATATATATATATATAAATAAATTTTAAGTTCATATAAAATATATATATATAAAATAAAAATATTTTTATATATATATATATATATATATATATATATATATATATATATTTAAAAATGAATAAATACAGTTTTTTCAATCGCTAACAAGTGCTTACCCATACTTCAGATACTTTTTCTAAACTCAACACAGACTCACACCTACAAAACACAATTGGCCAAATGGATCATTTTCTTCTCAAAAACACATTTTGTTAAATATACACTGATGTTAGTCTCAGATGTTAATCTCGCTCAAAAGTGTTTGGCATCAAGCAAAAAAACACACAACCACTTTCTTTTCTATACACTATGCATTTTTCTGAAAGTTGGCATATGTCCAGAGCAATCAAATCACCAAATTCCGATGGTATTGACATTACATGCTTAATCTGGCACCTAGATTCACCATAGTAACCTTGAAGAAACAATTTTGGTTTTGACACACACTTTCTCACTATACATAATGCATGTTCACAGCCAGTGTGACTCACAACATTGGCAAAAGAGACTATCTGGCAAACACTGCCATCAGATATCCTGACCAGAGTGTTATCCCTTTTAAGTTTTCTTCTGTAATTAATGCTCAGAAATATTTGAGAGTTCACTACAGATTTGTGGTAAAACATAGCTTGATCTCTGACAGGGTATCCAAGATGTTGCTCAATAGCATCCCTTTCATATAGATTAAGAGCCCTAAAGCAGCCATGTCCAAAAAGCACAGTGCCGTTCACTCTTCTTGCATGTTTAGTTGTATTATAGCCATCGAGCACTGTGTCAAACAGCTGCTTCACTCTAGGATGAGCATTTATCATCACAATCTTGCCAATGCATTCTACTTGTTTTAGTAAAAGAAACAATTTAACTATCTGTAAGGGTACAGATTGAGTACCATTGTATAGTTTCAGCAGAAACCCATTGCACCCTTCAAAACTGTATGCACTATAACACCATAAGGGTCCCCAGTTTCTGACACTGTCACTAAGATGAAGAAGAATGTGAACATTGTATGTCATATGTGATCTACCATACAAGGTCTCAAAATTCCGCACAAACTCATTCAGGTGTTGAGATGCATAAAAGAGCTCCAGCTGTGTAATGGATGTTGTTTGCAAGACAAAAACTGCTTGGCACAAAAGGAGGAAGTGCTCAAAAAATCTACCTGGAAGAACAGATTTCAAAACAATGGGAGCATAAAACAAGAGAAAAGCACGCCATTCTGAGGCTTTCCAATAGGCTCTGGTTATGATAGATCTAGGCATTCTTGTGATGTTAGATGGAGGTTGAAAATGTTCCATCTTCCTGTCTATCTCATTGATTCTTGTTCCTATATACCAGGGCTCTCTATGGTGAGAACTGTCGAACCACAGGGTAGACAGCTGCCTCATCACGCCTAAATCAATGCAATGCATTGAGTCAACAATAAATCCAGAGACAATGTCAAAAAAAGGCAGCGACATCAAAGGCGTGGGTCCTTTCACACCAAAGGTTTCACCAACCACTACATTTCTTCCACATTCAACTGTATCTTTGTGAGAGCGTTCGGTCACTTCCTCCATATAAGGATATACTTGAACATGTCCTTTACCTTTCTCAACTCTTTCCCCTGGATGTAGACACCAGTTGCAGCCAAATTTCCCATTAAATTGCTTGATATTTTGTATCATAGCCCGAGCTACACTATCACATGAACAAATTATAGCATATACATAAGATTTTATAATCTTTCCCTTTAAACACCACTCAAAACCTGCTGAACCAAGAGTTTTCATTTCACTAATAAATGGTCTAAAAAATGTGGAGATGGTTGGTTTTTTCACACCAAACCATAGTCCTGTTAAAAACATGTTATTTTTCCTTATATTAGGTGGGAGCTCATTTATGTAACACAACAAGGGCCAGATAGAAAAAGAGGAGGATTTGAAGATAGGCACACCATCAGAATTAAAAGTAAAGCTAAAAGAGTAATCTTTGTTTAAATTTGAGTTTTTCAACATTTGTTCATACAATTTCCCATCCATAACATCTGAAATTGTGTCTGAGTTCCTTGGCCTGGTCTTTTTGTAGTTCAATGACTCTCCAAGATTCAAAGTCTCTAGGACATGTTTCAGTTGGCCGATAAGCGGCAATGTAAAAAGAAGTTACCATTTTTCATTAGTTTGGTTTTTTCAAAGAACTGATTGCACATCTTGCATTCACTATTTTCCAAAGCACAACAGCAGTTGGGGCAATAGACATGAAAATCATAATTCCCTGTTTTGAAAAGTTTTTTTAACAGGTATTTGGTGGCTGGCAAGTGGCAATCTTTTGGTAGAATGAGAATCAACATTTGGAGAAGTGTTTGCAAACCATCTTAGCGTCAATCCCACAGTTCCAGCAAAGGCCATCAGAAGTAGAATGGTTTGTCCAAGAGTAACCAAAGCACCTTTGTACAGTGGGGACCTCATCATTTCATCATTAACCTAGAACAAAAAACAGGATCCCAATAAGTTAAAGTATTTGTGGTTTAAATGTAGGACATGTGTTCGAACCATTTGGCATTTTGACAGCAAGAACCCACTCCCACCCTCTTTCTAGGGCTATATGAAATGCTCTTCTGAACCCATTTCAGTCTATGCTGTCTTCATTTGATGCATGAAAACATTTGTAGTGTAGTGTATTTGTACAATAATCTCAATAAGCGTTTTGCTTTATTACTTTTGGTATGAAACAAAGTTTTATGATTCAAATTTGGTCATTTGTTTCATGAAATTCAAACAATACCGTTTTGACACTCTTTAATGTGGCGTGACTGATTGCTGTATTGCCTCAGTTCTAGAGGCAGCATGGAGATCAACTTATGATCTCTTCCTCTTTACTAAAAGTTAGGGGTGGAACGGTGCATGTATTCGTATTTACTCATGGTTAACAACATGGTCTAAATGGATGGTGAGAAATATCACTATTTCTCAGAAGTAAAAACTTTGAACGCACCTCAAAGTCAGAGTCTAAACTTGCAGCACCTGCGCCATCACTGTCTCTATTTGCATGGTCATCAATGGATTGCTGTAAAAGAGGAGAGACAATATGCACCAATCATTTAAAGTTAAGCTTAATCTCAATTATTATAAGAGCTAGATATGAAAAAAAGAGTGAGTTAACCTACTTCAGGTTCATCATTCAATCTCCACTCTTCCTCATCACTGTCATCTACAGCGTGCCTACTGGGTTGCTGAAAAAAGAACAAAAAACAATTTATAAAGACAACTTTATATTAAGCTTCATAAGCACAACTCATGTCTTCTGTCTTGGCTCTGAGAGATCACCCTAAACATCACGTAAGACCACAATTTCTCAGAAGTAAAAACTTTGAACGCACCTCAAAGTCAGAGTCTAAACTTGCAGCACCTGCGCCATCACTGTCTCTATTTGCATGGTCATCAATGGATTGCTGTAAAAGAGGAGAGACAATATGCACCAATCATTTAAAGTTAAGCTTAATCTCAATTATTATAAGAGCTAGATATGAAAAAAAGTGTGAGTTAACCTACTTCAGGTTCATCATTCAGTCTCCACTCTTCCTCATCACTGTCATCTACAGCATGCTTACTGGGTTGCTGAAAAAACAAACCAAAAAACGTTTTATAAAGACAACTTTATATTAAGCTTCATAAGCACAACTCATGTCTTCTGTCTTGGCTCTGAGAGATCACCCTAAACATCACGTAAGACCACAATTTCTCAGAAGTAAAAACTTTGAACGCACCTCAAAGTCAGAGTCTAAACTTGCAGCACCTGCGCCATCACTGTCTCTATTTGCATGGTCATCAATGGATTGCTGTAAAAGAGGAGAGACAATATGCACCAATCATTTAAAGTTAAGCTTAATCTCAATTATTATAAGAGCTAGATATGAAAAAAGTGTGAGTTAACCTACTTCAGGTTCATCATTCAGTCTCCACTCTTCCTCATCACTGTCATCTACAGCATGCTTACTGGGTTGCTGAAAAAACAAACCAAAAAACGTTTTATAAAGACAACTTTATATTAAGCTTCATAAGCACAACTCGTGCCTCTGAGAGATCATCCTAAACATCACATAAGACCACTTAACTATTTGCAAGATGCAAAATGCTAGATGCTTATGAAAAAAACATTTCAAATTCGAATGCACCTCAAAGTCAGAGTCCAAACAAGAGGAACTGTCTTTGCCAGCATGGTCATCAAGAGACATCTGAGGGGAGAAAATAATAAATGTCAATGCAGTAAGTGAAATCAATGAATACATGAATTTAGCAGTTAGTACAGCCCTCATAAATGTGCAAATGTGATCTTACCTCTGGATGATTCATGATGCTGTCATCTTCAATTGAATCAGAATCACAGCTGCAAAGACATTGTTTATTTCAGTGTAATTCATATTTGCATAAATATCTCTAATGAATCCAAAAATAGGATAAACAGGACTTTACGTTACAGATATATTTATTTATTTACCTGTCTCCATCATCACTGGGATCTGAAATAAAGTCAATAATATTAACGTTAGGTGTTCTGGTATTTGAAACTTGCAAATACAACATATGGTCGACTTTTATTACTCAGCTCTCTGAAACACTTGATTCTGATGGGTAATAGCACAAGTTAAATAACGTTAGACTAATAGCAACATCACGCTAACGTTATCTGACAATTTCCCCTCAAAAAATAGTAGGCCTATAAATAAATATATAATATATATATATATATATATATATATATATATATATATATATATATATATATATATATATATATATATATATATATATTTATTTATTCCTGTTTTTTATCCCCAAATGTAAGACATCGTAAAATTATAATTATGATGTTAGTAATCCCAATTAATATTTATGATCTTAAATTTTATTAAAGGATCGGTCTGCGCTGTCGCTTAGTAGATCACATTACCAATTTTTTTCATACGGTATTTTGTCGTCCGGGGTAAGGGTTCGTTGTCATCGCGCAAATATCTTCTGTAAAATCTCATTTTTTTCTCAGACGGCTCCATTTTAAAATCCTTTAACTTCAACTCTTCTAACTTCAACAGTGTGCGTGTGGGGCCGCGCCTAACGACAGAAATAACGCGAGTGAAGTTTTTTTTTTTTTTCTTCGACGGATCTGATTGGCTACGATTGGCGCTCTTTTTGCTGCCCGTTGCTGAGGCAAATCGAAGTAGAAATAAGTAACTTACGTACGTAACTTAAAGTTAGTAGAAATAGTATAAGAGATAGATAGAAGTCAAGAAAGCTGCAGCCATGTATGTGCTCATAAAATGGGTAAAAGAAAACCGAGTAAGTGTGGGCTTGGAAAAGCATGTGAAGGACAAAAAAATGTTGAATGACCCAAAGAGGATTGGCCTGGTGGAACACGGAGCGGTTGGAGTAAAACCACCTAAATGCGGCTGGAAAGCTTTTCCGGCCCAAATACTCGCTGTAAACGGTAAGTGAATCAATTAATATTTAGCCTTAACGTTATAATTTTTATGGTCGATGATGATGCCCATGCTCACTGTTAGCTCACTACTTAACCTTCAGGCTTCAGACATCGATTTTGTACCGTTAGATCCGTTAAGTGATCGTGACGTATTGAGCTAACGTTAGCAAGGTTGCGAACAAGATTAAAGTTACTGTATTAGCCTCGCTATTAAGAAATAATACGTGCTTTTGATTCGTTTTTTTTCTCACGGTTTTTAATATATGTTCAAGATTCTGCTTAACACTTATAATCACTTTTGCTTTGTTTGAATACAGAGAGCCTTGGGCAATTAAAAAGGCCGAGTCTCAGTGGATAGAGAAGCACAAAATGGCGACTCCATCAAAACCAAAGGTAACGTTATGTTATAACGATATGTTATAAGTAATAGCCTACTTCTATTACTTTCTATTCTATTCTAAGTCTTAATTACATTCTCTTCTGTCTTCTATTCCCCTTTGTAATGCACTTGCTGTTTTGTCAGACTATAGATATTGAGGAAGATTGGCCTAACGTTACTCACTCCGATGACGAGGATGAGACTCCTCAACATCAGGTGCAGATGGTGTCCAAACACATGTTCATCTAGTCTCTACCTGTACAATGACCTTTTATTTTAATTCAGTTAAATATAATTAACTGATGATTTGTTGTATGTCATATGCAGTAATGTTGGGCGACATGCTCCATTTTCATATCGCAGTGGCAGCTCATGGGTTTTAAAATAGAGGAGGCACACTAAATTGTAATGTCTGGGCATCCCCTGCTGTTAATGATAATGACAATGATTATTATTATTTACGTAACTGATTTAAATGGCTTATTTTGTCTCTTCTAGACAGACATTGAGGAAAAATACACATACAACACAATACAAATATAATTTCACTCACCTATCACTTGAAGGCAATCCATCCCTTCTTAAATGTCTGTGTGAGCGCACTGGACCGTTTAGTGAAGCATAGTTGAAGTCTTGAGTCCCATGAAAACTTGGTGTGACAAGCAGGACGGGGTGAGAGCCGTGAGAACGGCACAAGGCCGATGTCTTGATTGCTAAGGAGCATCACCTTCTCCCATTTTTACATCAAAATCTTGGGTAGGCTGTGCCTCCCTTGCCTCCACAAGATGCCACTGGTCATATGTTTATCATAGAAGTTTTTACACACTTGAGCTTCAAACTATTTTTGATGGTACCTGTGTTATTATTCATAATTACTGCTGACCCTTTACACTCCATACACTTGTTTTTCAGACAGAGGATGACTCAAACGCCATGACTCCAGAGCAGGCTTCAGTCTGGACTCCAAAACGGCCAAAGGTAAATGTAAACAAATCTGATTTGTTTACACTTATTTATGTGGCAAAAGTGTCTTTTTATACATATGTCACCAAATAGGCAGTACATGGTGAGAGAAAACAAAACACAATTCATTAGTTGTCTCTTCCTGAGCAACAGATAACAGAGATATCTTTTCACAATTACAAGATTCTAGAAAGTTCTTCAGCACTTCAAGTGGCTTTCTCTATTTTCTTTATCTTGTACACTTTTCCTCTTTCTAGAGAGACTTCAGAAATGAGGTAAAGGAGCTTGAAGAGAGGCTAAAAACCAAGGAAAAGGAGATAAGGCGTTTGCGAAAATTAAACTTTCAAATGCATGAGGGTAAGCATTTCCATTTTACAATTCCACCAGTAATGCATTTTGCAATTTATTTTCCTTTTCTCCTAGAGAGTTTTGCAATCAAAATGACTGATTTTGTGGTGGTAATTTCAAGAAATGTGCACCCATACGCTTTGTGCCGCACTGTACTGTGCCGCACTCACGGTGCTTTCAGACGGAGCCGCGTTTACAGAGCCGTATATCAATGATGAGCTGCGCGTAAAAGATAATCGCAGCCTTTGCGATTTCGAAATCGCGATAAGCCATCTCGATTTAAGTGCGATTACATGTAAATTTTATAGTAGGCTATATAAAAAATAATTGATCCTTTTGATTTTTGTTATCTTGTTTTTCATTAATGTATTTCACAACAATACAAAGAGCAATGTGTAACGTTTTACCAGATTTAGTGTTACACTTATTGTCTCTTATTTGTTCCCAACTAAATGTTCAGATTATCAGTTCAACACAGTTATAGAAATTCTACTTGATTTAAAAAAAAAACTGCTGGTATCGAATCGGTATTAGTTGTAATTTACAACTTTAACTATAGGGAGACTATGGCTGCGTTTACTCTGCAAGTCTTAATGCACAGATCTGATTTTTTGACCATATCCGAATTTTTTTTTTTTTTTACACCTATTACATTTTCTTTAGACATTACTGGTATCTGATATCTGTGTTTACATTAATAGTGAAAAACTGGAGGTACTGGTTATAATATTTTAATAATATAAATATTAAAACTAATAAGTCAAAACTCGGTTGATGTGTGTGTTGACTGTTCATTCCTTTGATTTGAACGTAGGACTTGTTGATACAATCACACAAGCGGTCAAAGATGCCATTCAGGCAGCTCAGTCAACCCCCAGCCACCCAGTACCCACGTCTAACACCCATCCAGTACCCACTTCTAACCAAGCAGGAGAGATAAAGGTATAATTTACATAATCATGAGAAGTGATTTCAGTTGAGGACCATTTCATTTTCAATTTCTTTAATCTATTTAAAAGAAATGTATGAATTTAATTGGTTTGAATTAATGATTTAATGACTCACTCATAAAAGCCAAAACAATTTCATATCAGTTGATATCAATAATAATCACGATAAATGGCAAATCTTCATTTTCTTTCAAGTTTAAAGGTAGATTTTTGCTGCCCAGTGAAAGATGTAAACAGAAAGTTAATTGTGATTTTATCATTAGAAAACAACAAACACAATGTTGACAATTCTGTGAATGTATTCTATTTTTTCTTTTATCTTTTGCTTTGCAGAACAAGTCTGTGACTGACTTAATGAACCCAGTTGCTTTGGATCATGCTCAAAGATGTGAGGGTTACAAAAAGTTAACCAGAACTCTTATGGACTCCATCTTCTCTTTCGAAGAGATGGCAACATGCTCCGTCACTGGAAAAAAAGGGGTTGTTGGTGAAAAAAGAAAGAGCCTTGACCTAGAAAAAGTGCAGCTAATAATTGGTACGCATGTCTGAATATCTTTTATCAATAGTTTTTATATATGACAAGCGCTGAGCGCGTCCGTCAGCGCCAGCCATAGAGTGAAAGCACAGTTTGAATTTGGCAGTTATGTCACGTCATGTCAAACTGGTTGTCAAATTTGAATGTAATCAATCTCATTTCTTATAGACCATGTCAAAAAGAGGCACCCAGGCATCGGAGGCACTGAGATCAAGGTCTGCATGGCACAAAAGTTAAAAGATCTGAGGAGACGAGCAGAAAGGTAATATTCAGACGATCCAACATCCAAGTGTGGTCTGTTCACATTTGCGAATCCGACATGCGCGAGGACTGAGGACTCAGTTTATTCCTCAGTCTATATTGTGATCTATTCACAAATTGTCAATAGTGCTTTTTATAAAAGAGACGCACCACTCTTATACAGTTGTTTAAGCAAGATGAAAACGGCATTGCTGTTCGCCAGCATTTTTTGTTTCCATAGCATATTCACGTAAAACGGTTAATGACGTAATAACATTACAAATGAATAATTAGTGCTGCGCGATTAATCATATCGTAATCGCAATGTCAAGCCCATGCATATGACGCAAAATGCCGCGATTTTATATGAAATAAACAAATTAGGCCTGGTAACGCAATTAACGCAGCATCTGTTATTTTTTTGTCATCCTTTGGCTAGTGTTACATAATCCCGTTCTTATTCTTGCGAATGCCTTTAAACCATTCAAGTCAAAAGAGACCGCTGCCTGTGAATGTCCTGACTGTGACTCACAGAAAGATGTGCGGCAGTATCGTACGCATGCACAGACCGCGTGCCAGAATACAGTTCTCTTTCGCGCTTGAACGAACAATAACACACACAATTATTCCAAAATATCGTTTTGTCGAGTATCTTCATAACATAAGAGCAGTCTTATGATGGACGTAAAGAGTTGTGAGAGAATGAGGCGTGTGTAAGATCCGCGTCTCTGTCAACAGCGGCTGCTCTTAAAGGGAGCATACAATAATGCTTTCTGTCAGTAAAGTTAATCAAAGAACAAATTGAATAGAGACAATTACTCACTGCTCTTGACTAAAGAACCTTTGTAGCTTTAATAAGGATTAGGGCCTAGTCTATATATAATTTATGCAGACCGTTTGATAACTTTATTCAATTTCTGTATACCTGTAAGACAGGAAGGGCACAGGCAAATATTACATTTATTATGGGTTTATGTGAAGATTGTTTAAAGTTCACTTAAATTAAAAGCTGTTATTTTTTGAAGCCTAATAAATTTTTTAAAAAAATTGATAGCTTTCACTTGTAATGACTGAATCACTGTAATGTTGGATATAATATTTGTTTAAATATTTGTTAATTATATCGCAATCGCAATATTGACCTCAATAATTGCAATATGACATTTTCCCCAAATCGTGCAGCCCTATTAATAATAATTAATTATTAAAGGAGAACTCCGGGCAATTTTTAAGTTAATCTTGATTGTTACACCTTTGTGAGTACTGTCTATAGAAAGAAAGAAAAACGAACCGGATCGGTGCTTGCAACACGGAGCTGTTCCCTCAAATGCGTTCTCCTTTAAGCCCCACCCACTTTAGGCTTCAAAAACACTCTTCAGAAACCTACGGGTGACGTCACGGACACTAAGTCCATATTTTTTTACAGTCTATGGTTTGCACTGCCCTAATCTTTGATCTTTTTCTATCCCAAAACAGGATGCCTGCTGCAGGAGACACAGAGACACACACCCCACACACACACACACACACACACGTATACACCTGCGTTTTAGAGGCTTTTTATGTATTTATGTTTAATTTTAATTTGGTTTTGCTATGTTTGTTTTGAACATTCAATTTGTATTGCATATTTTGAAATGAAATAAAAGCTCAATTTGAATTATTTGTTTTAATGTTGGGAAACATGGCTATAGGCCTTTCTGTGGTATATTGCTTAATGATTTTTACATGGATTCACATGAAGTTACAGGTTTACATGGGGTGTAGATTTAACATACCGGTAGATTGTTGATGGGTTTCAAATGTTATTCCATGGGTTTCACATGTGATCTCATGGGTTTCACATGGGAATTTTAAGTTTCACATGTGATCTCAGGGGTGTCACATGGGAATTTTACGTTTCACATGTGATCTCATGGGTTTCACATGTGATTAAAGGTTTCACATAGGAATTTTACGGTTCACATGTGATCTCATGGGTTTCACATGTGATTAAAGGTTTCACATAGGAATTTTACGGTTCACATGTGATCTCATGGGGTTCACATGTGATCTCATGGGTTTCACATGTGATTAAAGGTTTCACATAGGAATTTTACGGTTCACATGTGATCTCATGGGTTTCACATGTGATTAAAGGTTTCACATAGGAATTTTACGGTTCACATGTGATCTCATGGGTTTCACATGTGATTAAAGGTTTCATATGGAAATTTTACGTTTCACGTGTGATTTCATGGGTTTCATATCAAGGTTTCACATGGGAATTTTACGTTTCACATGTAAGCTCATGTGTTTCACATGGGAATTTTACATTTTCACATGTAAGCTCATGTGTTTCACATGTGTTTCACATGTGTTGCACGTGTTTCACATGTGTAAATGTTCCAAAAGCACACATTTCCCATGTTCAAAACACATGTGAAACACATTTTTCACATGTGCTTTTACCATGTTTTACATGTTAAATTTCAAATGTGCAAAATCACATGAGCATGTGGTCACATGTGACCACATGAGATTTTGCACATGTGAAGTCCATGTGTTTTTTCTGTAAGGGAACACAGTCACATATTATTTAATAAACGTTACATTAAAAGAGAGATGATATAGGTGACGTATACAGATTGCACATGCATTGCTAATGAAATGAATATTAACCACAACCACATCTGGATATGATTGTTTGAGCTTCACTGCACACAAAGGCAACAGTTGCCACAAAACATCTGAATTCCTCTGAAGTGAAAGAAACTGCAAATTGACTAACAGGAAATCTGAGGCATATTTCTCCACCCCCCCCCAGTGAGTGTTTTGCAATTCAGTAATAACACACTCACTCTCACTCTCTCTCTCTCTCTCTCTCTCACACACACACACACACACACACACACACAAACACAAACACAAACATGCAAATGCTTCATGCTGCGTTTAGCTCGGGGTTATAAGAGCAAGACAGAAAATAAAACACACATAGGTCTAAATATGTAAATCTGCTTTAGCTGATTGTTTAATCAGAATTAAGAGCAGTTGCAACTTTCCCTGCCGTCCAGCCTTTCTGCCAACCAATGCGGTGAATGATTCCAGCTACGGCGACTGTAGCCAAGAAAAACATAAGAATAGCAAGTCCAACTCCACCAAACATCAACACTCGCTCATTTACTGACAGATCATCTAGAGAGAAACAGAGAGAAGACATTCATAGTTGAGTTTTACAGATGAAAATATAAAGAATAAGAGCTGATCTCTGAGAAACAATGAGACACAAACAAACATCACTTTTGTTCTTACCTGTGATCAAATCTTCTTCTAACTGTTTTCTCTTGTCATCTGAAAATACATTTTGAATATGGTCACATTCCCAACAATCCTATTCTGTACAATTAACTAGATTTATATGATTTATATGAGTGAGTCCTGCAGCCTCAAGAGATATTCTGCTCTCTAGAAATGTCTCCAGCGAGTCACTCTTACAATGCAAGTCTATGGGATTTCTCCATGTGTGATCTGTTAGTAAAGTAACCCCACACATGATTTGAGGGATCATTCATTCATGTCTGGAGCACTTATTCAGCAATCAATACTTACTGTTAGGGGTTCAAATAACTACATACATTAAACAGAATGAACAGTAGAAAAATGAATTACATGTCAAACAAAAGACAAATCTTGACAGCATTGTGAAGATGTGACGAGTCCCGACCTGCTGTTTGTACTTTGATGGCTTCGTCGAAGAGCAGGTTTGGTGTGTCAGATTTAGTTCCACAGAAATAAAGCCCCAAATCTGACTCTGTTATTCCAGAAATAATCAGACTGACGATGGTGATCCAACGATCTGCATTTAATTTCAGACGACTTTTGTTTCGATTGAAGGTCATTAGAAGTTTTCTTCCCGTTGTGTCGGTCTCTGCAGAAATCAGTAGAGTTAGATTTTTATTATTCTGGTGATACCAGGCGATTTCATTTCTGTTTCTCATGCTGCAGTTCAGGGTGATGCTTTCTCCCATCTGAACGCTCAACAGATCCGAGGACACTTCTAGAGACACATTATAATACAGATCAGTTTAAATCATGTTGATGACAAAAAATATTTTATTCGAGGTTCATTACATGAAAGCTTTCATTGGAATATATTTACCACTGGAAGAGATTTGCATAATCCAACAAGAAACAACACTGAGCAAAAATTGATCCATTGTGTCTGTCGTTCTGAAAGTAAATTAAACTTCAGGTTTCAGTACAATGCAGACAGATCAAAACCACCAAAGGGTTTCCGCTGTGCTCCATTTCCAGAGCAACACATGTGAAACATTGTATAGTATGTTCAATAGGTTGTACTGTTTTAAAGGGGTGGTTCATCCAAAAATAAAAAATCAATCTCTCATCATTTACTCATCCTCATGTCATCCCAGATGTGTGACTTTCTTTCTTCTGCAGAACACAAATGAAGATGTTTAGAAGTTTATTTCAGCTCTGTGGGTCCATATGCAAGTGAATGATGACCAGTGCTGGAAAACTCCAAAAATCATATAAAGGAAACATAAAAGTAATCCATTTGACTCCAGTGGTTAAATCTAATATTTTCAGAAGTGATATGATCAGGGTTTGAAATTAACACCTGCCAACTGGGAAAATGTGTACTCCAGGAAGCAGAGCAGCAGAGCACTGCATGTGCACCAGAGGTACTGTCATACGAAACCAACATGGTCGCGCTGCACAAGTGCACCTTTCAGAAGAGAAGCATATTTAGCACCTATAAAGCACCAAACGTGAAATGTATCTCATTTATACCTGTGCTGTTGATATGACAAACACTTCTGCGCAGCTGAAGAAGGTTTCCAAGTAGCAATAATTGTAGGCCAGAGATCTCCAAAAGGGGCGTCACTTCCACTTATGGTTAGGGTTAGGGTAAGGTTAGGGGCTCTCTATATCTGTGCTGGCGTTCTGGAGCTCCCACCCATTTTTGGAGCTATGCCTGCAGCTGTACCCTTCTCTGGTTTTCACGTGAGTTTCGATATTTTCCCCCTGCGACACACTTTGTAAAATGTAATGTCTTGCTTACCCAAGCATGACTTCAGAGTAGGGATGCACCGAAGTTTCGGCCAAAAATGGCACTTTCGGTTTTCGGCTGAAAGAGAAAAAAGGCCGAAAATATGAGCCGAAAATATATACCTCCGCGCCCCGCCCCTCAGTGCTCAGATTTCAATCTGGATCGATGCAGCCCTTATCACAGCTGTTAGATAATTCCACAACGGCGCTACCAAACAAAGGCCGATCATGTCAGCGGTGTGGAAATTCTTCAAAGTTTCTGATAAGGACATCAAATTTGCGATCTGCAGTGTTTATTCAGCAGAACTTTCAAGATATATATATATATATATATATATATATATATATACAAAATACAGCAAGAGATTCTACAGGAAAATGTCACAACTAGCGCAGCTACAACACAACTTGAGACGTATAGCTGAACTCACGGGCGTAATTTTCTATGGGGACAGGGGGGACATGTCCCCCCCACTTTTCAAAATCCCGTTCGTGTCCCCCCCACTTTCAAATTCGTTTGTTATTATTTTTTTTAACCGCGCGCCGTCATCGCCACGGAGGAGCAGGACCGAGCAGAATACAGACATCCTGCCTGTCTCTGTCAGTGCGGCGTCCGCGTGCCTGTACGTGGACGCCGCGCATTGACAGAGACAGGCAGGAACGCCTCGTGCACACTCTTAATAGTGTAACTGTAAGCGCACTGAAAGTTCTACTGAGCAGCCGGTATCGCAGTAGTCAGTCATGAAACGCCAGCAACAGGTTTTAATATCTTCATGGATGAAAAAAAAGAAAGGAGATGTGAGTTGGTTGATTCAGTAAATTAGATCAGGTCAGGGTAATTTTTATTTTGTCTACACCTGTTGATACTAACATTGATTGAGCTAACGTTAACATACATTGTTGCTAGGTAACTTCAAACTGTTAGCTAAACATTTAATGTTGCCTAGCCCTAGAACATTCTGTGTACCATGAAAACGAGTCCACTTTAAACCGCAGCGTTTTCTGTCAGCAATGTATGACAAGCAGACTCTGGCTGCTAGTTTATTGTTATTCTCAACTCAACTCATTATACTCAGATGCAGAAATATTTTTAAAGTCTTAATAATAAATGTTTTTCTAAACTTGAGCTATTGTTGTTCACTTACAATATTTGTTCATTTAAAATGTAAGTTAATTTTAAAAAATATCTGCCGACATTCGTAATCCGCAAACTACGAGCGTATTGCATTCACTTGAGAAAAAAAATCTACTCTGTTTTTCTGAATTAACGACTTAATTATCTCAGAATTACGAGATAATTTTTCATTAAAAAATATTTTGTTCTGTTTTTCTGAATTAATGAGATCCCTCAAAATCCTGCCAGGAGCTCTATTTTAGCTGGATTGCATGGAAGTAAACATGTCCCGCCTTTCAAGTTTAATCCGGTTTTATTTTACTTTGAGTCGTCTGAGACTTGGATGCTATGAATTTATAGAGATATATTTTAAACTTGGCCTTCAATACAAAGACATTACTGTCTATGACATTTGTAATACTGTCATGGCTGAGACACGCTTTGATCTTCCAAAGGACACTGAATCAAGCAATAGACTTGTACTTGCATTTAACACGAGAACTACCGAATTCTAGAACTACTAGAATGGCCATAGCGGTCATTCTGACCGTTCATACTAGACTGGACCAAATGTCATGTCATATTTACATTCGACACTTCTATTGAGGTTTTAGAATGAAGCTTCTAATGTCTGTCGTCATATTTTATGGCGTCATCACCCTAAAATGTATTGAATAAAATAGAATAATATGGATTAAATGGAGCTAAGCTGACAGATAGTCCTACATAATACGATCTTTTTTGTAATATATAATAGTGCTAGACTATACACATACGTAGGCCTATATATATATTATATATTAGCTGCTAGACTGCCCGGAAGGTGCGTGCCTCGCTTTGTGTACAGCAAGTTTTTTCCACCACAGTGAAAATGGTTTTGAAAGTCTAAACGCCAACAAACATGGATTGAGGCGGAATATTTCGTTAGATAAAAACATGTTGTGAATTTTGGAAATTATTACATCTATTCTTTTTCAAAACATGTTGACTTTTGGACTTTACAACGCTCTGGAGTTATTGGAAACTGGAAACAATCCATATGTAGCCACCACTGGAATCAAAATCCATGAATAAATGAATCTGTTATATTAATAATAAACACCAGGACACGAAATTTTAATTCTAATGAATGTGAAAATGTATTAGTTCATCGACAACCACAGAACTTGCTATTGTAGTAATTACAGATACAAATTTGATTATTTATATTAAATTATTCTCCTAAAAGGGGGCCCCTTTTTTGTTCAAGTGAGCCCACTTTTAGGAGAATTCGTTCATAATTATTTTACAGCATACTATTTTCATTATAGTTTTACAGCATGATATTTTTGCTCACAGTAAAACAAATATTGCTTTCTAAATCAGTTTTCCCACAGTTTATCGAATGTTCATATTCTTTATTAACCACTTTGGCCATTTTGGGTTTGGCCTATATGTGTTTCATACATGTCTAAGGTTTTTACTACACTCTAAAAAATGCTGGGTTAAAAATAACCATTGCTGGGTTATTTGGTAACCCAGTGCTGGGTAAATATTGGACAGAACACACGCTGGGTTATTTTTGACTCAGCTTGCTGGGTTATTTATTTTAACCAGTGTGCTGGGTTGTTTCTTGACACAGTGCTGGGTTAAACGCGACTACTTTTTAAAGGTTCTTTATTTTAGATAATCTACTACTAAAAATAGTAATAAGCATGTTATGCTTATTAAAAAACATTTCACAACAGTATACATGTACAACAAAGCATTTTATTTAATTATTAAATGGCCAGCAAAAACTATAATGTTATTCTGAATCAGGCAGAAAATTAAAACACTATTAAAAAATACATTTTTGAAGACAAAATAATAGCAAATAATTATTATACAGAATATCAAATTAAATAAATACTATCAGTATATTATTTAACATTTAATTTCTTTAGTCCAGCATAAAATTATTCAAACAATCTATAATTACATTTTTGGAACAAGGCAGTGCTTTAATTAAGAATGTACAAGAATTAAATTGTAGCAAATCAATGCACAAAACACTAAACAAACAAATAAATAAATAAATAAAGATACATACATTAGTTAGTTTAATAAATAATTTAGTCCTCAGCAGCATAAATAGAGGCACATAAAAGCGAATATTTGAATTTTCGGAACCAGGCAACTCATAAACTACCTGCTGTAAAAACTCCCAGGCAGGGGAACATTGTTTTGGAAAGTGGGTGTCAAAGCAAAAAAGGACTTGAAACAAACATCTACTGCCTTGAGGAGAGTCTGCTCTTCTAGGGCTTCCCCATTCACCACCACGAAAAACTGTCCACCAACTCCAAGTTCTAAGACAAATGGGAAGGGCTTCTCCTCCCTCTGTTTTAGTAGGTACTGCACCATGTTGGTTCCAGACTAAATAAGAAAATAACATCAAACTTTAAAGTGCATGTACTCCTTACCAAAAAAATTGTTACAGGTTTAGTGCAATTAAATAACAGCTGTAATTTAAAGTAAATAAAGAAGCATGCTCTGGTGTTGTTTTCACATTTTCTACTTACTGGTTGTACATCAATGAAAGAGGTTCTGGCTTCCTCAATAGTTGGCCGGAAGGTTTTGTTGCCAATCTTGTACACAGATGGTGGAAGGATCTGAGGTAAAAGTTTCAGTGCCATGGTGCCTTTGGTATCTAAAAGGAGAGAAAAGTTAATTTCAGTGGTCCGATCACAAGCGATCAGCACAAAATACAGGTGTAAATGGGGGCCCAAAATGTTTTGTAACTGGATCACAAAAAGCATATACACACATCACATTTTAGGTGTAAACACTAATCCATCCTCAATGCGAACTGGACAGTAGATAAAGTACACATCTCAGCTCCTAAACAACTGCTGCTCTAACAAGAGTTTTAAACGTTACTGGTTCTGTGTGGCTTTAAAAAATAGTTCACCAAAATATCTAATTCTTTCATAATTTTCTCATCCTTATGCCATCTCAAACTCATATGAATTTCTTACTTCTGCAGAACACAAACAAACATAATTTGAAGGAGATGTCTGTTTGTACTTGTAATACAATTCAATGGGGTCTGAAACATTTAAGTTCCAAAATAGTTCAACTGGTGTGACAATTTTGTTATAGGTCATACACATCAACAATAATTTATTTGTATTTTGCAGAGGAATGGAAGTTATTTGAGTTTGAGATGACATAAAGGTGATGAAATCAGAGACCATTCCCTGATGTCTCGCCTGGCCACGTGTGATCAACTCACATGAAACACATCTTTAAATAAGCTAAACAGCATTTTAGTGTTTTTAAAAAGTGAGAAAAGAGAAGATCAAGAAGGGGCAAGTACTTTTACTTAGTTTCTTCTGCATTTGATTTTACATAATTACTAACCTGCAGATATGTTGTCTAAATTGAGGAAATCCATTTGTCGTCCATCTCTTTTAGCAAAGGCCAGGATCTTGTCAGCAAAGTCAGGCAACCAGGATGAGCACAATTTGTCAGCAGCATCAGGGTGGAGTACACTAAAGTCTTGAGATATCTGTAGTTGGAAATTAATATTATGACAATTATGATTATAACATCATAGAATTTTAGTGATAAATTCAATGTATTTTTTATTTTACTCATTGATGAAAGTGAGGCTGGCACTTTATCACATGATTAATGTTATTATAATTATTATTAAATCAAATTTAAAATTCATCTGCTTCAATCTACTAGGCAACGAAGCGAAAAAGACACTGAGGATATATTGCATTTACCATGCCTGGGGTATCCATTAGACGAGGGAACTCTGATAAAATCTCAGATATTGGTTTCGAGCTGTTCTGGCGAATCCAGTGAGCCCTAAAAAGAGCAGTTGCTTTCATATACTGCTCAACCTGGTCCAGTGGTCTGGTATTGTTTTTTAGCCATTCTTTTAATTGAATTGCTCTCTCAGGAGACAAAGTTGATGCTGTTGACAAAGTGAAAAGTCATATTGGTTAATTTACATCAGCTGTATATTTACATGCCCTCCACAAATATTGCCACCCTTGGCAAATATGAGAAAAAACAGGCTGTTTATCCTCTTGTTCTTTCATTCAAATATTCCAAAAATCTAACCTATAAGTCAAGTAAAATGATTGAATAATCAAAGTAAATAAATAAATCTGGGCTATCAAATAGCTATGAAGACTTGTGCCACATTACACAATTTAACCCAGTATTTTTGTCCTGTTTTACTGTAAAAATATCTAAACATTCTAAAAACCATACTATTTTCTTGTCAAGCAAAATGGCATAAGATATTAAGTCTTGTTTTCAGAGAAATCTGATTTTATTCTTACAAGAAAAATAATCTGCCAATGGGGTTAAGAAAAATAAACTTGTTTTCCCACTGAATTTAAGTAGATTTTTCTTCAAATAGTTTTTCATTCTTTAAAACAAATATTATAAGCATAAGTCTTACTAGGAATGAAAGTCAACCTCTCCTCACAGACAGGCACTATGGAGGGCTGTGTTCTTAATCTCCGCATCCTCTTTCTTATATTGCTAAGGCTCCTCAAGAAATCCTGTGGAAGGCCTGTGTTTTCAGCCCTGGCTGAACCAGGCCTCCTGAAAGATAATGTTTGT
The DNA here is from genome assembly GCF_025860055.1 of Xyrauchen texanus. Lineage (NCBI taxonomy): Eukaryota > Metazoa > Chordata > Actinopteri > Cypriniformes > Catostomidae > Xyrauchen > Xyrauchen texanus. Next base: position 2,045,124 of record NC_068301.1, on the reverse strand, counting down.
CATTGTTGTTGTTATTTAATGTTTCAAAATATACATAGTATCATTTGCAACCTTAAATCACCAATGTGCAAAAAACACCAGTAATGGTAAACTCACATAAAAAAATTAAATCATAAAAAATTATATTTAACAAAACAAGTTGACCAGTATAACACAGTATGACAGAAAAGTTAAATGACAGTTGAGATAGATAATGTCGGTCAGCAGAATAAAATAAGATTAATATACTCACAAAGCCATTTCCTTCAGGGTCACGGAGACAGGGAAATGTCTCTACTAGAGAAATGGCCATTGCCTTTTTGGTCTCTGTTGATGGTCTGTATTATGATTGCCAAATAAGAAAGAAAAACATTGTTTCAAAATAGATAGTCTTATTCTGAATTGATTTGGGTGAAAATACATAGTATTTATACTCACGTTTAGCCATATTTCTCAATAAGAAAAGAAACGATAATTCGCACCATTGCACGCCTTTGCTTGGTGGAAATTGTATTATTCTCTAGACTCTCCACAATAGAGGGTCCATGTGGTGCTTTCATCAGAATTGCACGGATATCCTGGTACATAGCAGATTTGTCAGTAAATATAGTATCTTACTGTAAATGTAGGAAATGTTACTTTACAAAAGGTACTGACAACAAATTAAAAATAGTTGTCAGTACTCATGCTTTTCCTAGTTGTCAGGAAACATACAAACGTGTCATCTGGAAAAGATTAAGAACAAATGTTGGTTGTGAATTTTCATGTGCAGTGCTGGGCTGTGCAATTTCAGATGCAATGGTGGCCTGTGCATTTTCATATGCAGTGCCGTGCTGTGGCGGGATACTGTTCTACAGAACAAACAAAAAAACTATGTTTAGGCAAATACAATATACAGTATTCTATATAAGAATATAAGTTAACTTAATGCATTTAAAATTTACTTAGAAATTGATAAGGAAGACTTGGAAATACAAATCATATTATTATCTTATGGCACTTTTGACTCACACAACTGCCAGGCAGGCCTGAAATGTGCACAAATTCTATGTCAAAGGTCTACTGGTCCTGACCCGTCACCATAGCTGGTTTGTGGACATAGGCACCTCTGGTTTCACAGAACTCTATGCATGCTTGGAGCTAGATAATGATGAAGCTTGCCTCCAACTAAAAAAATATCCCCCTAACTAGATTGTATTTGTTTAACAAAATGTAAACTGATTTTCTAAATAATTTTTGAAAAGCCTTCAATAACACTAAACACTAAGAAAAGTTTATTTGGATTAAACCAGATATGGTTAGATTACATGTTATTAAATTACATAATATTTGACCATTTTAAACAATAACTGATTTCAGTTAGTTTTTTCAGACCATTACAACACCCTGTATCGGAGAGACACATAAAAACAGTCATCATTCTTTCTGAATGACTGAACTGTATGAACAGGATGATGATCAGTCAGATCAGTGACATCAATACATGTGATGGCACGAGTGTGTTGCACAGCAAAGGCAAATAAATGCCTTTCAAATCCAACAGTGACTAACTTCTCAATCACTAATTTAAATTTGGAGTTAAAAGCCAAGCAGTGTCTTATACATCCAAATTGTGGGTCACCACTTGAACAGTAAGACACAAACACTGTCATACCTGGCCTATATGTTGTTCCCTTAAGTTTTACCCAGGCTGGCACATACACCTCTGTGTAGGATGGAATATTTTCCAAGCCTCCTTGGATTTCATCACATCTCTCAAGATCAGCGAGAATAGTGCTGTGACCTTGGCCCACTTCAACATTGTGATCAAAGACACCTCCAGAAAAGAAATTGTAACACAACATTACTTGATGTCTAATGGCCATCGTCTTACAGATATTCCTGAAGTTGCACGTGATATGGCTTATGCGTTTAAAGAAGCCATGCTTCGCTTCAAATCGCATAGTCCAAAACTGCACCAATGGCCCAAGCTGTCTTATAGCTCTTGGATAATGCAACATGAAGTGGTGTTTAGGTTTCAGATGTTGATGTGGGTACAACTCAAGAAAGAGAGTATGGTGTTCCTCTATTAGCCACTTCAAGTAGATTGTGCTCTCGACAGTGAGTGATGGAGAAAAAATTAATTCCATGCAGGAAAGGAGAAGAAGCAGTAGCTCCCAGAACCTATTTGATTCTGGGACTAGATCTCCAACCATTAGAGGAAAGAGTCTCAAAAGGCACCACATCTGTGCTGCTGTCTGCTTCATGACCCCATCTTTGTTCACGCAGGTAATGCTTTGTAATCAAAGTGGGCTTGTTGTGGACATCACTAAAGCCATAGTCAAAGCTTGTGATCCTGTAATTTAGTGTGTCTAGGGTGAAGTGTCCTTCCTCAATCAGTGAGTTTATGATCATCTTTATCTCATAACTCCCTACACCTTCTAAGATGTCATGCATAATGTCTGGTGCCATGTTTTTGCTGACATCAAAAAAGTGGAGATCATTGAGGGCACTTGCACGTTTTAGGCCAGTGTCCGAGACGCTATCAAGACCAATGTCTCTCTCATTGGACTCAGCAGTTCGGAGAATGCCACGGTCTTCTTTTACCTGTACCCTTAGGACTTCTTTTGGAACACGGCACCACCGGCAAGCATAATTGCTGGCAAAGCTTTCAGTAAATCCAAGAACTGCATTCAGCCCCAAATTATCACCAACAACCTGGCAGATGCTGACTTTTACTGTTCCCTCAAAGGATGATGTTTTGATATCAACACCCTCTTTCTCTAATGATTTTATGTCCTCCACTATGGGCTTTAAAACAGCATCAATGCCATAGGTTTTGGCATCATCGGTTTTGTAGACTGCCAGCAAAAAAAGTGAGGAAAGGCTGGAAAGCAGCTCTTTCGGTAAACATTTGATAGCAAAATACATAAATCCTAATTTGTGGACAGATGTCTTTGAGCCAAGGGGATTCACAGTCTCTACATCATCAATGTAAAGAAGAAGAGGAATAGAGACTTCACGGAGAACAGGGCATGGAATTTGCAGAGCTCACCATCACAAAAGTCTTGCAGAGCACCACTGTCTTGCTTCTGCCATGCAATAACCTTAGACATGATGCCTGGTAGTTCAAGTAGCTTTTTTAGGAGAGGTCTAAGTGGAATGCGCTGAAACGTGTCACACACTGAAATTTGCTTAACTGTACCACTGTTGGAATCTGTGTGTTGAACATAGGAAATGCCAGGGACAGCCTCCTCTACTGGCTGAATGAAGTTACCAGACTGCATAAAATACTTCATTTGCCTATATTCAGTTTCTAAGCCTTTGAAGGGCTCAGAAGCTGCCTCGAATTGCCTGTTCAATTCTTGTGCTTCTCCGCTTTTGTCTTGTCCAAGATCTTTAAGCAAAGACATTGTTCTTTCCTGAAGCTTGGAGACAATATCAGACAACAGACTTGATGTTTCCTGCACTGTAAAATTCACAGCAGTGAATGTCTGTGAAGACTTCGATTTCAGTTTAGCCAGGAAAAGAGCTACCCTATCTGTCATATCCTCTTCTTCCAAATCATCCAAATCACAAACCCCACTAATGTCAGACACTTCCACACAAGTATGTTCTTGAGCATCAAGTGCCTCAAATGTCAAACTGGGAGCCTGGTCAGAATCAGACCTAGCTGAGCTGCTGGTGTTATGGTCATTATTGTGTTGAACTAGGTGCCTTCTGTATGATCTCATATAATAAAAAGTCCTTTGACAACCATTCTGATTGCATTCAAAATGTGTGGAAGCACTGTTAATGCTGTGGACTGCCCTTAAGTGTGTAAAATTGTTTCAAGTCAGCTATGCTGGCTTGCAACAAACAGATATATTGCATGTCTAACTTACTAATTTAAGTTCTTGGAAATGTTTTAAAAATTTTAGTCGGAGGCCAATTTTTGGAATGAGGGCTGCAATTGTGTTCTCATCCAATAACAAGAAACTGTCATCATCTATCTGCTCATCTGGAGGATAACAAGTAAAAACAAACAAACAAACAAACAAACAGTAAAATCAGGCATGGATTACATTATATACAGTATATATACTCTGACACGGTTTAAATGCTAGAGCTGACACTGGTTATATTGGAGAAAATCACAATTATTTACCCCCCCAAAAAACAAAACAAAACAAAAAATCCTTAAGAGTAATTGAAAAAGATATTTGTGAATGGTTACCTGCAAATTTTTCAACAAGGCACTCAAGATTCCAGTTGGTGAGTTTTTGTTTCACAAAAATGTCCATTGCTGTACAAAAACACAAGGAAACATCTGATTAGCAATATCTTGACTAAGTTAGCTAGCTACTGCTAAACCTAGCTATCACTGTTGTGTCTTGTTAGCTAGTTTTCTTTTTGTCTATTTCAGCTATCCTCAAAGACAAGAGGTTGTAATATCCCTAACAATTCAACATTGTAAGGGTTTCTAAGTTTCCTATTTTGTGTTTAATAAAACATATTGCACCCCTTTTGTGATTATATGACGTGTATGCTAGTCATTGTTTGTTAAATAGCAGGGTAGGGTTGCACCAGCTGTGCGTAAATTCTCAAGTAAGTTAGGACGTAAAGCTCACACTAAGGGCTTAGAAACTACTAGTTAGTTTGTAACTAAGTCAGTGCTTAATTCGGTTGCACCACCTGTTCTTAAGGCAGAACTTAAAGGGCACCTATTATGGAATTTTGAAAATTACCTTTCATGTAGTGTGTAACATAGATTTAAGTGAACAAAAACATCCTGCAAAGTTTTATATATGAAAGTTCACCATAAAAAAAGTTATTGTCTCTCAAAAGTAGGAGTCGACTCTGAGTCAATGTAATGAATCGTTTTTCCAATGCATCATTTTCCTTTTCGTTCTGACGTCAAGACGAAAAATTATCAAATTGGCCGCGCCCACTCATTGCGCGCGCAGACACCAGGGAAAACTTGAAAACATCATGTCCACAACAAGACGCTGTGTTCTGAAGTGCATATCAAAAGTGACCTTTTTTCACTGCCCAGGGACGAGCATGTGAAGAATCAGTGGCTAGAGTTTATATTTACAACTATACCACACAAGTATAGCCCGAACCTTGTGCTGTGTTTGCCTCATTTTAATGACGATTGCTTTACTGAACATGAATGCTTTCAAGTGTGGATTCATGAGCCGGTTGATACTGAAGGAAGGTTCAGTACCAAGTTTATTTGGATCAGCTTCTCCTCCGAATCACAACCTGTAAGTATTATTAATAATTGTTGCTTTTATGTGTTTTTTAGCATGCTTAATAAGTATTTGTGTGTGTTGTGTAAGTTACGCTCAGCGCAGCTTCTAGGTCTCCAATGTCAATGTTTTTGAAATATGTGAAATGTTTGTCGATGTTATTGGAGTTGTCATAAAGAATAGAGCAATAACTTGTAGTAATGCAGTGCTTTACCAATATGTTTATGCGTTGGGCTAAAGCAAACAATAACTGATTGGGCGTTTACCACCGAACTTTGGGCTATGATCGCTAACATAAATCAACTCAAATTCCTTCTCTGATTTAGATTTTTTTACTACAAAGCAGTGATGGGCGTTCTGTTTCCGACAATCTCTGCACAGAGTATACCAATCACAACTGACTGGGTCATCTGACCAATCATCGCAGATTAGCGTCACGCAAAGGAGGGGTTTGGAAAAATGAGTCGTTGAACGAATCATTTGGGAGTCGGTGAGCAAATCAGGTAAACATAAATGCATATTATAAGACAACAAAAGTGTTTTTTGTCATTGCATGCATGTAAAACTGTTGTTGGGGACTCCCAAAACAATATTAGGAACATTTTAAATGCCATAATAGGTGCCCTTTAACTAGTATGTCGTAAGCTCTCCGTAAAGTGATGCGTAGTCGCACAGAATTACGTTTTTTTTTGTACTCCAATCAGCAGCCTTCCAATTTGTAAACAGGAACCGCGCGCATCACTACAAACTTCTGTCTCGCGTGAGCGGTCAAAACAACGACGTACAATCTAAAAAGTTATATTACCACATCTTTCATAGCCTATACATGGCGGACAAAAGGATCAGGAAGAACATTTTCAGTCATGAAGAAATTCTAATTTTAATTGAGGGATATAAAGTGAACAATATAAGATCTTGATAAGGCTGAAAAACGCAATATGGAAATAACCTGTTTTATACAACCACTATAGCATTTAAGACGAAAAAATTAATGTCTAAATAAATAATAATAATAAAAATAAAAAACTATGTCTTGAAATCCATTGTTTAAACGGAATAATTGACTCCGGCCAATTGAATTATTGTCATTAACCGGCACCCGATGAGTAGCGGCCACCTCAGGGTATTCATTTTTTTTATGTGTTTTTAATGGTCACTTTTTCCTTAATTATGTAAATCCCAAAAATATCATACTTCTCACTAGTTTAAATATAGTTTTATAGATTTATAGCAAAACATATATCATCACTTACCTTTACTCATATACTGTCCAACGTCGTCCTCCTCTCGACCGTTACGTTTTGTCCTTGAACAGCGCGAGGAGATGAGATAACCCAAACGCTGGGTCAAATATTCTAAGTGTACTTTATGTCAACCAAGGAACCCAAACGCTGGGTCAATATGAGCCAGTACCGAGAATATAACCCAGCAAAATAGGTTAAAATACTTAACCCAGCGAATGGGTAGAAAAAATAACCCAGCATTTTTTAGAGTGTATGCATTGAAATACACATTGGTGATGTTTTTATAAGCTATTGTATTGATTTGTTTTTATGTTACAAAGAGAATAATTTAATATAAATAATCAAATTTGTATCTGTAATTAATATAATAGCAAGTTCTGTGGTTGTCGATGAACTAATACATTTTCACATTAGCTCCCATAGAGCTCCTGGCAGGATTTTGAGGGATCTCATTAATTCAGAAAAACAGAACAAAATATTTTTTTTAATGAAAAATGATCTCATAATTCTGAGATAATTAAGTCGTTAATTCAGAAAAACAGAGCAAAAACTTCTTTTTCCATGAAAAATTATCTCGTAATTCTGAGATAATTAAGTCGTTAATTCAGAAAAACAGAGCAAAAACTTCTTTTTCCATGAAAAATTATCTCGTAATTCTGAGATAATTAAGTCGTTAATTCAGAAAAACAGAGTAGATTTTTTTTTCTCAAGTGAATGCAATACGCTTCCGTAGCAAACAGCCGCTGACTGTCCGACGGTAACAAGGTTGTGCTGTTTAGGATCCCGCCTCATGAGGAGAAATGAAAACAAATGAGCGCAGCACACAGAAATTATAGTTAGTATATGGAGAGATGGGATTGAATTGATAGATGGAGGACACTAAAAAAATCTCTTTATATTAAAGTTAAATGTTTGTTTTTATGTTTGTGAGATTGTATTTCAATTTTGCATCTTGTGTAACAAATAATCTTGTGTACCTGCGGTTTGGTGGATGTGTCTCTGACTAATGTCAGATTAAACGGTTAGTTTGAAATAAAAGTTTGTTTTGTGAAAATTTTTGACTTTATAAAATGATTCTCTCAAGTCTTGGCTATTAAACAATAAATAAGGTAAGACATATTTTTCTTATATATAGTTTAGTAGCCTATTATTCTTTTTGGCAAAATGTATCATTATAAACAACTTTATATCCATTTCCTGGATTTTGTATCGCCATAGTCCCTAAATGTAGCCTATATGTAAATGGAGGAAATGGGATTCAAATAGAAAACATTTTTCGATCGAGAACATCATTGTGTCCCCCCCACTTCTCAAACCAAAGTTACACCCTTGGCTGAACTACGCCAGAAGCGACAATCCCCTTGACTACGGTCGCATAAACAAACACCGCTTTCCTTTGCTTGCGCGGATTGCGCACAGGTATTTATCTGCCCAAGCACCAGCACAGAGAGTGAGAGACTGTTCAGTGCAGCATCTCATGTTCTTGATGAGCTTTCTGACAGGAGAGACTGTCAGAAAATTTAGCAACTTTTGTTCTTGAAGAGAAACCTGTCACTTGTACTTAAATAGAAAGCAGTCCAATATGATGTGTATAGCAATTATATTACACTTGTTCTTCACTTGAGGATACATCTGTCGTTTACAGTTGAGGTTGAGTTCAGTTACTGCTGTTGTGCACAATAATGTTCACTTAAAGTGTACATACGTTTACATACACAGAATAGAGCACTGATCTATATATATAATTATATATTATAGTTATATATAGATCATTCTGCCATTCTGTGTTCTGCCTTTTTGTTTTAATTAAAATTACTGTTGCATATTTAAACTTTTTGAAAGATGCTAGTTAAGTTCATTACTTGACTGTTGTTGTGCATATAATAGTTTTCTAAAACTTTACATTATTTGGATAATTGTTAATAAAATCTGTAAAATTTGATTTTTACAGAACTGAAAGAAGAATAATATTTAATATAGTTTTAATATATTTTTTGTCCAATTTTGTTGTGCTACTTTCAATAAAAGTGTGATTTATTTTATTGGTTTGTAGTTTTTCAATTCAGATTAATTAAATTCATGAAATTAATGAAAAAGTATAAAATTAATACAATTATACACAACATTTTTTTTTTTTTTTAAATAGGTAAAAATTTCGGTTTCGGTTTTCGGCCAAGTGCATCCTGGATTTTCGGTTTCGGCCCAGAATTTTCATTTCGGTGCATCCCTACTTCAGATCGTGTTATTGCACTGTTGCAGTACCTCGGTGTGCTTGCCGCTTTGTTATTTAAACTTTACTTTATTATTAATATATTCATAATAAATCCAATTTATAAGATAAGCGCTGTTGAAGTATGTGACAATTATGGTTTATTTAAACTGTAATGGTGAAACTTGAACTGAAACTATTGTACCATTTGTAAAACGGGAAGAGAATTTAGGTGTGCATAGGATGCTCCGGTGCTTCCTCACTCAAGCGTCCTTCACTGTAAAAACAAATCCTGTAAAAAAACAGTAAAGTACTGGCAGCTGTGGTGGCCAGCATCATACTGTAAAAATTGTACTTTAACATAAATTAACTGGCTGGAAAAACATAATACAATAATAAAGAAGGTCCGAGGTGCTCAAGAGAACACTAATCACCATAATGGTGACTTCAAACAAAACACAACAATTGACAACAAAACTACAACATTAATTAAACTGACTTCTATAAAGTCTGAATAAAAACTTTTGTACATGTTTTTTGTTTGTTTTTCATTTTGTAGCCCCAATGCATTTCCAAAGCATGCATACTTATTCAAAGGCTTATGGGTATTTCACCATTATAACCCACAATGCAGTGCTATGCTCTTATTTTACTGTGTGCAGGTTGTTGTTTTTATATATGTTTCAAAATGTCACTATAGTTTTAACCAAGATGATATCACAATTTTAAATGTTCCCCTAATGCCTTGCATAGAACAGCTATTTACTGTAAAACTAGTCACTTCACAGTGAGCCTGCTCTTGATCTCCCAGAATGCAACATTTTTAACAGCAAACTACTGTATTTAAGAATCACAGTAAATTGCTGTAGGAATTTGGCATTAATTTACAGTAATTTTTTACAGTGTTGGAAAGCTTCATCTATCTTTGGTCCTCACCTCCTCACGGTGCATTTAGAGATTTGATCCTTCATGATGGAGGACCTTGACAGGTTTCCGGGTCATGGGATTGAGGAGCGAGGAAATGAGGATGTACAGTTTAAAGGGTAACTAAACCCCTGCTCCGAGTCTGACTCCACCACTAGCAATATTTGAAAAATGCTCGAAAAGTGGGCAGACCCCAGCGGGGATAGAGGGGACGAACCGAGGGTGGGGATGAGCGGGGTGGGGGGGGTGCACCTGAGACCCGTAGTGACAGATTAATTGACAGCTGCTGTCAGACTCTAAAATGGAGAGTGACTGGAGTGACGCAAGTAGCACCTGAAGTGGAGGAGGGTGAATTGTCTGTGGACACAGGGCCGGAGCCATATCAGTTCGAGCCGCTGGCTCAAACTGCGGTTTTAACTCCCTGTTGAGCATCCGAGTGAGCATTCACCTTCACTCGCGTGCAGGAAAAACAAACGAAACGCTGTTCAGTGATGTTTATCCTTTTAGCAGGATTTTTATTTAGCAAGCTTCACTTGAACATAACATCAGTTAGCTGTTCTCTCAACTTAGAAGAATGTGACGTAAAGCGTAGCGTCATCATGTACAAAACCGTATACCTCCAAATAAAACTATACAGTCAATACCGTAATACAATGTATAAGGGTGCAATACGCTTAACACTCCCACATCGCTAACGCGTTTGTCGACCCCAGAGGATTAACTTTACCCTAACCATAAATTGTGATTCAAATATATATGATCACTCACCTCAAGATGCCGCTCGCGGTGGTGGAGTCCATGCAGGAGGCGCAGCGCTTGGCACTGTGTCGCTTTTCAGCTGAGCTGTTTGGAGAAGCCCATTTCCACCTCCATTGCGTTGGAGAAGCAATCCCGCGTAAAATGCAGTTTGCACACTCCTCCAGCTCTAGGCGGAACTTCACGGTCTTCCAGGCCAAGGACATGCAACCCCTGGCGCCTAATTTCCAAGTCTGCTGGAAAGCTATACAGTCCAGCAGTGCTGTTGCAACCAGAAACATTACACCTACGTACCATCCTGACCACTGTACTAAATACAGATAATCTACGCTAACTTGAAGCTATCCTAACTGACGCAATACTATGCTACTAACTAACTATGCTTCTAACAATACTACACTAACAAATATGCTAATTAACCACCTAGGCTACACTAAATAATCTAAATAACTATATAATGCTAAATAGATGCTAAAATACTCTATCCTGATCGTTTTCAATACTCGCAATTCCAACTCCTGACTCGCTACAGTGGTTTTGACGAAACGAGATGGTTTTTATACTGCCATGGGCGTGGTAGCTCGTACCAAGGGCATGGTGAGCTGGAACCTGCTTACGTCAGCTGTCATCGCTTACGTCACGAAGTACCGCAAACAGCCAATAGGAAAATTCAACTGCAGTAGCCACCGTTCAACCTGAAGAGGGCAGCACTCAGACGTTTTTACACCAAATATTGTAGAATTAACACTTTATACACAAATGTCAAAAAAATTACTTGAATCAATGACCAGTACTAATAAAGCCCCATTCTTACAGATCATTAACTAAAAAAAGTTGGTTTAGGGTTTAGTTACCCTTTAAGAAATGACAAGCACCTTTAATAGGAGATGTGCAATGTGTATAAACCTCACTGTCCTGACCCCAATAGGTGCACTAGCGACTGACGCTAGGGGCTGTTGTCTGTTCGGAGCGGGGCGACCAGGGCCGGTTACACACCCCTGGCAGGAAAATCTTGAAATAGCCCCACACAAATACAAAGCAATCCACACATGTGACGATTTGCAAAGGCAGATTCAATGATCCATAAATAAATGTTTTGAAGCAGATTCATTCATGAACTTGATAATGTTTTAATTGTATTTACGTGAGAACTATTTGTGTGGGGAATATTTGTGCTCTCACTTGTGTATTTATTCATTGTATTTTGTAAATATAGTACTCTTGAGATCATTCTACAGTGTCGTATAATGACCGCTGGCTGGAAGAGGACACATAACATATCTTGGCCCCTAACTTGCAAATTGTCTTCAGTTTGTGAAATGTCTTTATTTGATCAGGTACAATGGGCCTTTTAATTCTTCAATGTGTATCCCTTCACTGAACCTTTAGTTCAATGTCTATTCATTTTCATTGTTTCTGACTGAGTTCTGGAAGCATGTATTCCTTGACCTGGAGGAAGAATAGCTGTGGTTACAGGTTAGCATTTATCCCTCCCACCTGACCTATGTAGGCGGTCCAGAGAGCTCTATACAGGCGCGGAAAATACAAAAGAGCATGTCAGGGGTGGGGCAACTCCAAAAAGGAGGGACACCATCACAAAAGTCCCTCTGCTAGGCACTCAATAACACATTTGACACATTAAAAAAATTTTTTATTATTTCGCAAACAAGACTACAAAACATAAATACTTACATTCAGAAATATTCATTTGTACAAAACTATTTTTCCATTCACAGTTTGACACAAATTCTTCACAGAATGTTTTACTAACATATATACTTTCCAATTTGTTGTGAAGTAGTTAATAGATTCAGTGAATCAATCAGTTCAGATTTTCCATGTTGACAGAATCTTCTTCAGACCTGTTGGTGCTTTGATATTTGTTCTTGCAGCAGCAAAAGTAAATAACAACAATAACAATCACAACACAAACAGGAACAAGAACAGACACAATCACTCCTATCAATCTAGTGGAGACTGTGGAAAGAGAGCAAAATATTTCATTTGTAAATGTTCTTTTTCATTTTTCACATGTGAAGCTCTCAATGTCTCCTGTTTTACTTACGTGTTGTGTTGTCCTGGATGCTCTCTTTACCAGACGCTGTAACATTTTCTGTAACAACATATGAAACGGTTTTAGAATACTTAAAATCAATTTGAATGAGAAAAATATAAATACTTTTGAAAAAACTGCTACTATACAGTAAGATACATAAGTATTTGGACAGTGGCACAATTTTCATGATTTTGGATCTGTATGCCACCATAATGGATTTGAAATGAAGCAATCAAGACATGTTTGAAGCGCAGACCGTCAGCTTTTCTTAATTTTATTTTTGTTCCCCTTGGTCTTATTTTTGCGTTTTCGCAGTATGTTTTGGGTTATTTTCTCTTTGTTCTCATGTTTTACGGATGATGTGGGATACTTCGATGATGAGCTGTTCCTTCCCTACTCCAAACGCTTCTCTTCCCATGATTCTGGGACAGGTTCTTCTTGGCGGGCTTTTTTATATGCTTTCTGGCCTTCTTATTCATGAGACTTCCCATTTGTTTGCAACTTGTGGTAAACCCTCTGTATTAGCTTTCATGACATCTTGATTGTAGAAGAGTGTTGACTTGGCTTGATGGTTGTGTAGGGCATTTTCTTCACTCAGGAAAGAAATCTGTGATCCTCCACCACAGTTGTCTTCAGTGGTTGTCCAGGACTTTTGGTCATTGCTGAGCTCACTAGTGCATTCATCCTCTTTAACAATGTACCTAATTGTTGATTTGGCCACTCTGCTATCTCTATGGAGGGGTTGTTTTGCATTAGTTTTTTTAGCTAGCTTGTTAAACTTGTAATTGACAAGTTTAGACCTCATGTTCAGCAGAAAAAGGAAAGGCATACACATTTGGGATGGCATGAGAGTGCGTAAATGAGAAGAACATTTTTATTTTTGGGTGAATTATTGAAAAAGCTGCTCTCACCTGTGACATTTATTTTGATCAAGATTTGTTCATTTGAGTTCAAAACTCTGTATATTCCAGCATCACTGTCTGTAAACCCTGTGATGTTCAGCACCCCATTAATGTCCGTCACTCGACCAGTGGGGTCCTCTCCTCTCTTCCACACTGATATCCACTCTGAGCTGGTGTTGAGTTGATGCTCCACTATGTCAGCATTACTCAGCACAACATCCAGGATTAGATCATCACCCTTCTTCACAGAAGTTTCATCTGAAGAAAATAGAGAGAATAAGTGTGACATGATGGTTTTATAAAAGTATTATAAACACTATTACTTAATGAAAAGCATAAAGCATGTTGTGGGTTAATCTGTTTTCACTTACCATCAATTTGAAGTTGGTAAGTTCCATCGAAAAGTACTTTTGATACTGTGTCAGAATCAGTAAGATAGATTTTTAAACTGTATTTTCCAGCATCAGTAAACGTCACATTCTTCAGGACGATGTCACAATTTCCACTTTTAAAAACAGGGCCATTACATTCTTCGCTCTGGCAAACATTCATTTTTTTTGTCCGATTATAGAAATGAATATCAAAACTCTGATTGCTTGTAGCATTACATGGCAAGGTTACGTTATGGTCCTTTTTTCCTATCACAAGTATCTCACGAGTGGATTCTAGAAATAAAAACAACAACATTCAGCAATTATACAGTGTTACTTTAGCAATAAATGTGTCATCTAGATACTTTTAGAATGTCCTAGTAGAGTTATTTTCATCATTGGATGTGTTTTTCTGTTGCTTTGAGACACTGTTGAGACCAGAGGTGCCGTGGGCTTTCAGATTGAGGGGGCACATACCCCCATTTTCAATAATTATTGCATGTAAAAAGGAACGTCTGTGGCAGAAGTTTATGAATACTTTTATGAATATAATTAATAAGTCCGAGCACCAAAGGAAAGTGCAGTGTTAAGGAAATAAAACAAATTACTTGGTTTTTCATGGTTACTCTGTTGCCGCCGATGTTATGGCGATTGCGGTGGCTGACCTTAGTGCCCCCTCTAAAAAAAAATAGGTGCATGATGCCCCTGGTTTATACTTTTCACCACTCATCCAAGTAGCTTCATTATTGGCTGATAAGATCAGTGTCACACTCACTGTTCCTTTCCAAAGCTTGAATCATACTGTGACTGTTGCCAAGAGCACACAATCCACGATGAAATGTTCTGAGTACGTAAACATACAAGCCACGGTGATGTTGGGTGGTTCAACCGGCTTAAACAGGCCAAAGCAGAGATGCTGGTCATCACATCTCACATTAGCTGTGTTCGTTTACACACAGAAGAACACGTGTTTCTCCCAGTCAGTGGCAGCAGCAGAATGAGACGTGCTTTTAAAAGTTGTGCTTCTACCGCTGGTCACAATTTAGTAATATCTGATCATTTTCCAACTTGTTTTTGGCCCTCCTTCTCAAACGTTCGGTTTTGACCAAACCACCTCCTTAAAACTTTAATGTAAATGCACAATGTTCTGATTGGCTAGCATCATGAAGCCCCTAAAATTCAGCAAACTCAATCGGAAGAGAATGAACCTCAACATTATAAAATTCAATTTCAGGGTTTACACACAACGCACATCTAAAACATTTCATCTGAAGATATATTAAACTGTTTGTGGCAGGGCGGAGGGCGGGGCCGGGTGTTGATTCTACACACCCCGAGAGGGATAAAGACTGACAGCGAAAGAGGAGACAAGAACCGGCTTGACAATATAAATAATAGTTTAATGAAGAAATAAACCAAAAGACACAAACACACACATGACGGACATGCCTGTAAACAATCTCTCTCTCCCGCACCATCTTCCGCAGTCGGCCTTTATTCCTCTCGGAGGCTTAATTAGCCTGATAAGGGCTAATAAGGGTGTGTAGAATCACCACCCGGCTCTGCCCTCTGCCCTGCCACATTCCTCCGTCATTCTCACAGGTACCCCGGCCTGACGTACACCCCGTGCCTTCCGCCCCATCTGCCGGCAGGTCATCCCTTGGATCTACCTTGAGGATGGAGGGGACAAGGGGAGGGACACAGAAATAATTCAAATAGGGGGGGTTCTTCCTGTAACAGTGTTGTACCCCCCAAAAAACATTGTAACATTTAAAAGAGGGGGAAAAGGCCAAAGCGATCGACAGGTACAACCCCCCAGGCGGACCGGAGTCAGATCCAAGACCCCCGGCAGACAGAACGCCTCAGGGCTTAATTAGCCTGATAAGGGACCGGGTGTGTAAAATCACCCCCCCCCGGCCCTGCCCCTGGCCCTGCCACACTGTTCATCTCAAGCACAGCTGTTAACACTCAGCACCAGGAACTGACATTTGAAATATTCATGAATGAAACTCTTTACTGATGGTTTTGCGATCGTGTCCAATAGTGTTTTTATCTGCTCCATTCTCCAATAACAGTTCCTTTGCAAAGCTCAAATCATATTAGGATTGGTTCACATACAACCGATGCTGATATGAGCACAAAAAAAAAATTAACACATCATAGTCCAAGGAACGGTGAAATGATGCGCACACACACACTGAAGGCGCACTGAGGTGCACATCGCCGGAAACACACCGAAATGGTCAAAGACGTCCTCTGTTTACATACACCAACAATTAAAAATGGCGCTGATGTACGAAAGAACGTGTCCATGACAGCAGCAGCTCAATGAGAGAATTGCTTCTCCTTTCAGAGTTGTAACTTTACATCGCATCTTTTATAACCGGCGAGCTGCATGGCAGCGGTCAAAGTGTGCGTCATATACAAAATAATTAAAAATAGACCAGGTGGGTCCCACTTTGGTGTTATGTTAGGAACAGTTAGCCACACACGGCCCGCTCTCTGGACTTGAACTGTGCGCCTGTGGGCGGGCCGAGGGTCGCGATGACGCATGTTGTGGGACGAGTAAATGCAAATGAGCAATGTTTTGTGATGTCACAAACAGATAGATTTCAAAACGAGACATTTCAGCAGGGAGGCAACTATAAATGCTGTTTTTAGACCTGGGAACATGTTTTGAGTTCTTAATTTTACAGCATGTTTTTAAGATGTATAGGCTTAAATGTGATTAAAGGCTTGAATTTGATTAAAATAGTTATGAATGAATATAAAATAAAATATTCACTTTAACATGTGTATGAATACTGTAGCACTCCCCCGTCCGTTAAGATAAAAATAAATCTGCTCACATTAACTAAATAACTAGAAACCATTAGTGATGGGTGAATGACATGAGAAGATGGTCAGAGGTGTCGTACAGAGATATTTTTATTGACTTTGTGTTGTCTCTTGGAGTTTCATGAGCACATCAGTATGTCCACAGCGTGAAGGTCTTGTTTTAAAATCTCCGCCTCTTCTTCCAGTTCTTATGACATACCCTGAACACTTTAAAATACTCATGATAGCTTTTGACAACTCTATAACCTGAAAATCCAGTTCGTTAGCTAATTACACTTTGACATCAACACCAGAGATATCTATATAGAAAATGCTTCCATGTTCAAAGACAAAATCTTCAACGTGGCTGTGCGCTAATTTCTCTGGTGCATAAGTTCACTTAAGGAGGACGTGTTGAGCTCTGAAAATAACATTATGTTTTTATAGTACAATGACATTGTATATGTCAAAAGAATATTTGATTCCTCATGTAATGAGTAGATAGATGTAGATATTTTAGAGGATTTTAAAGGGGATGTCTTTAATATTGTACAGATGTAGAGAGGCTCACTGTGTGAGGTCAAAGAGCACCCAGACCAATTAAAAACTGACAAATGAAAACCAAATTTGATGCCACAGTATGTAATGTTGCCGAACCTTCACTTTGAGTTCACAGCCGATCCAGTGGTGTTATCTTAAGCAAGAGAAACACATCCAATGGACTGGAACTACTCTACTATACATTCAAAACCAAATTAATCTGAAATATGTCAATGTATCTTTCAAGCAGGATCAAAAATGTATACTCACCATCAAAAGCGACAAAACTAAACATTGACAGAAAACTGATCCAGCGCAACCTGATGAGAATACAGAAGAGCTTGTTGTTGATACACAGAAAAAAATGCTTTCATGAGAGGTAAACTGTTAATTCTACAGTTAACTCTAAACCTGACACTTTCACTATTCATTATTTTGAGTTCATTGTTTCAAAGATACGTATTGATATTTAACCCATGTGATCGTGTTACAAAACTAACTTTCTATGGTGTTACAAACGATTCTGGTGTAATCAGTCTCGACATGGAAATAAAATAGTCTCATGTGAGTAAATATTATATTATTTAATGACAACTAGATTACTAACAACACTAATAATAATTATTTAATCCCACTAATAGGAACAATGAGAACATTTGCTGACTCATTGGCTTGTTAACACTTTCTTGTCTTTTCGCTTCACTTGTTAAGATTTGATATTTAGACCTAATCAAAACTTTAATACACAAACATGTGTGTAAAAAAAGCTGCATGCATATTCAAAAACTTACATTTTGAAACCTGCTGCCGAGTCTTTCGTAACTGATGGGAGTAAGTGTAGTAATGACAGCTATCTCTGGTTATGTTCCCAATAGGAGGGATTAAGCCTAGACTTTTCTGTTGCTGTTTAGTGTGTTCTGCAGTCCTTTGTAGTTTCATTTTATGATTGATTTACCCTGATGTTCCTCGTTCCCTTGTTTCCCCTGGTTTCTTTGTCGGTCTTCGCATGTGTTACCTTATGCTCTGTACTTGGTTCCCTGTGTTTTGTTTCTTTATATTCTGAGTTACTTTGTTTATCTTTGTTTTATTAAAGCTGCATTTAGATACTTAACCCTCGCCTACCCTGTCACAAATATATAGCCTCAGCGTTTTTACCATAGACATTCATACATGACAAATTACTCAGTGGCAGTTGTGATGAACAGTCAGTTTGATCTCAATGGATTTGATTAATTGAAGGAGAAGCTACCAAAGATTTACCTCCGTGACATTACTGTGTGTGATTTTGAGCTGATATATTTATTAATCTACTTATGAATATTATTTATTATTAAGAGCAGTAACATCTATATTTCAGCAGAATAGGAAGCAGAAATTCATAGATGTGATTTTTAACCTTATTCATCTGTTAGGGTCATTTTTGACCTGAAACTATATATATATATATATATACATTTATTTTTATTTTAGATGAAAAATAAAAAATAAAAAATAGTTCCCTACATCTGAGTGGTACAAGCATTGTTGCCAACTTAGCGACTTTTCAGACCCCTTTAGCGACATTTTTTCAAAAAAGCGACTAGCGACAAATCTAGCGACTTTTTGGACAAACCTTAGCAGCTTTCCAAATTCCAAATATCGCCAGTACTGCAAGCGTGAGGTCTTCCCCGCTGCGTCTGCTCTGTTCAGTGAGCGGCTGAGAGGAGCAGCACATTCCGTTGACTGCACGCCAGCGGACATAGACATGAATGAGCTGCGCATGTGCACGCTGTGTTAGCAGGAACCAATCAGTGATCACATAGCAGCTGCCTTCTCCTTTGTTTTAATTCAAAACATTTAATTTGACCGTTTTTTTCTTGGCATGCGCTTATATTCACTACTAATCAGAGTTTTAGTTCATTCCGGTTCGGTTTCTGAACTCTCCGACTTCAGATCGTATATTTACAGACTCTATACATTTTACTTATCCAAACACAACAATAAACCTTCTTCAAACTCATAAACATGTAACGTTAGCTAAGTTCCGTTCCGTTGTCTAACAGAAAATATGTAATTGAGAACCGTTTTACTGGACATTCGGCTATATACTTATATAAAAACAGTATGAGCACGGTTTAGGGGAGATAACCGTTATTATAAACTGAAGTAGGCTACAGTACCGACAAATTAGGCAGAATGCAAATACGACGCGATGACGTCATTAATATGCTAATGACGCATGACGTCATCTGGCGACATTTAGCTACTTTCCATTGAAAATAGTTGGCAACACTGGGTACAAGACTTGATGAACTTTCCTATATTTGCCACCCTGAACACAGATGTTTGGCCTAGATGTGATGAGTCTTGGTGGTTTTATCAAAAGGTTGACCAAAAAAGGCTGTTCTGGTCAAATTTGACCCGATGAATGGGAGAGACTAATGGAGCATTTTCTTTATTTTTTGTCAAATAAAATAAAACTCACAATCCAGGAAAACACACACACACACACACACACACACACACACACACACACACACAGTGGATGAGAATAGAACATCTCCAATGCAGTACACACAGATATGCACACGTACACATCTAAATGGAGTGGTGGTGGTGTAGTGGTCTAAGCACATAACTGGTAATCTGGTAATCAGAAGGATGCTGGTTTGATCCCACAGTCACCACCATTGTGTCCTTGAGTAAGACACTTAACTCCAGGTTGCTCTGGGGGATTGTCCCTGTAATAAGTGCTCTGTAAGTCACTTTGTATAAAAGCATCTGCCAAATGGATAAATGTAAATAAATGGGGAAACTATAACAGAGCAATGCTTTTGATGCAAGCAAAAATCTCTCTTGAGGAGACGAACCTGGCCCCTCCACAGCAGCTACCCTCACCAACAGGAGAAGATATCAGTTCTGTGGCCCAAAGGCCAACAAAACCAGCATGGTCATGTGACAAATGCAAGAAATTCATTTGCAAAGCACATGCTGCCACTGTCCACTGCCAACTGTGTAAGAATGCATAAGGCACAAGGTTTATTCTGATTCTTAACTGTTTATTTTTACTACAGTTTCTTACTCATTTTCTGAATATATCGTTGTTGTTCATAATTCATTATCATATTGTTGTTCGATATTTCTGTCCACCTTAATAACTTCAATTATTGCTAAATCTGACAGTAACATAAATACAACAATTTTAAAAACTTTACAATTGTACAAATATTTGATTTTTTAATATCTAAACATATACTGAATGCATAAATTGTGATAATATCGAGACATTGTTTCAATATTGGAGATCAGCCAATGCATGGAGCACTGAAGCCATCTACTGGCCATAATGTCAGTAAAAGTCATTTATTTGCACTCAATGCATGACACATTTAGATGTTTTTACAGATCTTTGCATTTACTAAAAAGGGATTTTTATTGAAGCAAAGATCAAAAAGAATGTGCTTATTTTATATTAAATATTTATATAAAAAAATGACTAATTTACCCCAAAGAAATGCATAAATATACTATTTGTATTTGATGAAGAATGTGATATAACATTTCTGGAGGAAGAAAAAAAAGAGGTGTAATCTTTTTTTGACCCAAATACCATTTTTATTACTCTCTACTGAACAGAGTATGAAGCTTAAAGATGAAGGTTGAAATATTGCAGAAATAAATGACACATGTACACACTTAATCACACATTTACTGTAATTACAAAAGTATTTTGCGATCTTTCTGCAATGTAAACAATCATTTCTGACTTCCGCATTCATAATTTTCCAAAATATAGAAGTAGCATGTGCTGAGGATACATTTTAGGACAAAATCCAATGATATTTCTCACTGTTTTAATTTTTTATTGAACAAGAATATATTTCACAAACATCTGCTGTACGGTGGCCGTATCAGGACCTGGTCAAACCTCAGCGTCAGATCTCAGCCATCAGACGAAACGGCATTACAAAAACAAATAAAGTAAAATATAAATAAATAACATATGTCTACATGCAGAGGAAAACATTACACAACATCAGTGGTAATACCAAAACATTTATCATAGTCTTTCAGGAATCTGTCACTCTTCTTGTTTTTAGTCAATTGAAGTGATTTGAGAAATGAGAGTTTGTGATAAATAGTTATTTTCATAAGTGTATGTTTATTTAATTTTTTTACTTTCCTAATACATAAAAGGATCAGACATATATTTTATTTTCTTGTGCCAAGGAAATGTATTAATACAGAACATAGTACAGACGTATTATGATGACACGCTGTGTGGAGGCGGAGTCACGTTCGTCAGTTCACCCCATAGACTGTAAAAAAAGATGGCCGACGCCCCTTCGCTCTTTTCCATTGGTGAGAACTGAAGCCGCCTGTGTCCCGATATGGCGCTGACATCTTGGGACTTGAGTCTGCGCAGTTGCGATTTCGGGACCAGACCTGCGCAGTAGTGAGCAGGAAGTAAATCCACGAAATCAAGGCCCCGCCCTCACTCTCACTGAATCAATCGCAAGCACACGCCCCTTTTGACTTTTCACTTATGACAGTGTGAAATAATTAATTATAGAAATTTAGATATTAAATTTAAAGCTCCAATCTCCTCAGTCCTCCGAAGATCCCGAAAAAAAAGTCAGTTGGTGCTTCAGTGACTACTTCGCTCAGAGAACCTGTCAATCATAGCTGTCAATCATAGCTGTCAATCATGATGTCACAGTAGCGTTTTTATAGCATTAAATAACTAAAAACAAACTTATTTTGAAAACAAACACTTGAAATGACATCAACGTGATAGAAACGACAGTAAATGACAGAAACTATCTTTGGAAAAAAGATATGTGAAGTGTAATTTAATTGTTTAGTTGGTCTCACGTCCCGTTGAATAACATGGGGAGGCGGGGTTTATGACCTATACTAGGACCAGCCACCGGGGGCGATCGAGACGTTTTGGCTTCACTTTTGAGGGCTTGTGCGGGCGGCACAATTGGTTAAGCCAGCTTGAGGGGAGAGAGAAGAGCTGCATGTGTGACTTCCGTTAATATACTTCATTTGTGCAGTTGTCGAGTTGAATATATGTCTGAAATACCTTTATTGTGTTAGTTGTGCCACTCGGAGTAGTGACGATCGGATGGCATATTTCAGCTGTGTTCGGTGATGTTCGGTCAGGAGAGAGCAACGCTGGATGTTCCAAAATAGAGGACAATCATTAGTCAAAGGATGGAGCATATGGAAATGAGGTTTCTTCTTTGATTGAGGAGATTTTATAGTCATTTTCTCACTGAAATGAACAACGAACACACTAATAATATAAACTACACATAAACAATACACAGTACTGATTGGAATTTGGACTGATTTTATTAATTATTAATTAATTATGTATTGTGTATTGTGTCTCAGCAGGAAACCGATGGAGTGCGTACTCCAGGTAGGGAAGGAGGTATTGCCCCAAGTGAAGGAGTTCAAGTTAAAGCACGGTTTAGGGGAGATAACCGTTATTATAAACTGAAGTAGGCTACAGTACCGACAAATTAGGCAGAATGCAAATACGACGCGATGACGTCATTAATATGCTAATGACGCATGACGTCATCTGGCGACATTTAGCTACTTTCCATTGAAAATAGTTGGCAACACTGGGTACAAGACTTGATGAACTTTCCTATATTTGCCACCCTGAACACAGATGTTTGGCCTAGATGTGATGAGTCTTGGTGGTTTTATCAAAAGGTTGACCAAAAAAGGCTGTTCTGGTCAAATTTGACCCGATGAATGGGAGAGACTAATGGAGCATTTTCTTTATTTTTTTGTCAAATAAAATAAAACTCACAATCCAGGAAAAACACACACACACACACACACACACACACACACACACACACACAGTGGATGAGAATAGAACATCTCCAATGCAGTACACACAGATATGCACACGTACACATCTAAATGGAGTGGTGGTGGTGTAGTGGTCTAAGCACATAACTGGTAATCTGGTAATCAGAAGGATGCTGGTTTGATCCCACAGTCACCACCATTGTGTCCTTGAGTAAGACACTTAACTCCAGGTTGCTCTGGGGGGATTGTCCCTGTAATAAGTGCTCTGTAAGTCACTTTGTATAAAAGCATCTGCCAAATGGATAAATGTAAATAAATGGGGGAAACTATAACAGAGCAATGCTTTTGATGCAAGCAAAAAATCTCTCTTGAGGAGACGAACCTGGCCCCTCCACAGCAGCTACCCTCACCAACAGGAGAAGATATCAGTTCTGTGGCCCAAAGGCCAACAAAACCAGCATGGTCATGTGACAAATGCAAGAAATTCATTTGCAAAGCACATGCTGCCACTGTCCACTGCCAACTGTGTAAGAATGCATAAGGCACAAGGTTTATTCTGATTCTTAACTGTTTATTTTTACTACAGTTTCTTACTCATTTTCTGAATATATCGTTGTTGTTCATAATTCATTATCATATTGTTGTTCGATATTTCTGTCCACCTTAATAACTTCAATTATTGCTAAATCTGACAGTAACATAAATACAACAATTTTAAAAACTTTACAATTGTACAAATATTTGATTTTTTAATATCTAAACATATACTGAATGCATAAATTGTGATAATATCGAGACATTGTTTCAATATTGGAGATCAGCCAATGCATGGAGCACTGAAGCCATCTACTGGCCATAATGTCAGTAAAAGTCATTTATTTGCACTCAATGCATGACACATTTAGATGTTTTACAGATCTTTGCATTTACTAAAAGGGATTTTTATTGAAGCAAAGATCAAAAAGAATGTGCTTATTTTATATTAAATATTTATATAAAAAATGACTAATTTACCCCAAAGAAATGCATAAATATACTATTTGTATTTGATGAAGAATGTGATATAACATTTCTGGAGGAAGAAAAAAAGAGGTGTAATCTTTTTTGACCCAAATACCATTTTTATTACTCTCTACTGAACAGAGTATGAAGCTTAAAGATGAAGGTTGAAATATTGCAGAAATAAATGACACATGTACACACTTAATCACACATTTACTGTAATTACAAAAGTATTTTGCGATCTTTCTGCAATGTAAACAATCATTTCTGACTTCCGCATTCATAATTTTCCAAAATATAGAAGTAGCATGTGCTGAGGATACATTTTAGGACAAAATCCAATGATATTTCTCACTGTTTTAATTTTTTTATTGAACAAGAATATATTTCACAAACATCTGCTGTACGGTGGCCGTATCAGGACCTGGTCAAACCTCAGCGTCAGATCTCAGCCATCAGACGAAACGGCATTACAAAAACAAATAAAGTAAAATATAAATAAATAACATATGTCTACATGCAGAGGAAAACATTACACAACATCAGTGGTAATACCAAAACATTTATCATAGTCTTTCAGGAATCTGTCACTCTTCTTGTTTTTAGTCAATTGAAGTGATTTGAGAAATGAGAGTTTGTGATAAATAGTTATTTTCATAAGTGTATGTTTATTTAATTTTTTTACTTTCCTAATACATAAAAGGATCAGACATATATTTTATTTTCTTGTGCCAAGGAAATGTATTAATACAGAACATAGTACAGACGTATTATGATGACACGCTGTGTGGAGGCGGAGTCACGTTCGTCAGTTCACCCCATAGACTGTAAAAAAAGATGGCCGACGCCCCTTCGCTCTTTTCCATTGGTGAGAACTGAAGCCGCCAGTGTCCCGATATGGCGCTGACATCTTGGGACTTGAGTCTGCGCAGTTGCGATTTCGGGACCAGACCTGCGCAGTAGTGAGCAGGAAGTAAATCCACGAAATCAAGGCCCCGCCCTCACTCTCACTGAATCAATCGCAAGCACACGCCCTTTTGACTTTTCACTTATGACAGTGTGAAATAATTAATTATAGAAATTTAGATATTAAATTTAAAGCTCCAATCTCCTCAGTCCTCCGAAGATCCCGAAAAAAAGTCAGTTGGTGCTTCAGTGACTACTTCGCTCAGAGAACCTGTCAATCATAGCTGTCAATCATAGCTGTCAATCATGATGTCACAGTAGCGTTTTTATAGCATTAAATAACTAAAAACAAACTTATTTTGAAAACAAACACTTGAAATGACATCAACGTGATAGAAACGACAGTAAATGACAGAAACTATCTTTGGAAAAAAGATATGTGAAGTGTAATTTAATTGTTTAGTTGGTCTCACGTCCGTTGAATAACATGGGAGGCGGGGTTTATGACCTATACTAGGACCAGCCACCGGGGCGATCGAGACGCTTTGGCTTCACTTTTGAGGGCTTGTGCGGGCGGCACAATTGGTTAAGCCAGCTTGAGGGAGAGAGAAGAGCTGCATGTGTGACTTCCGTTAATATACTTCATTTGTGCAGTTGTCGAGTTGAATATATGTCTGAAATACCTTTATTGTGTTAGTTGTGCCACTCGGAGTAGTGACGATCGGATGGCATATTTCAGCTGTGTTCGGTGATGTTCGGTCAGGAGAGAGCAACGCTGGATGTTCCAAAATAGAGGACAATCATTAGTCAAAGGATGGAGCATATGGAAATGAGGTTTCTTCTTTGATTGAGGAGATTTTATAGTCATTTTCTCACTGAAATGAACAACGAACACACTAATAATATAAACTACACATAAACAATACACAGTACTGATTGGAATTTGGACTGATTTTATTAATTATTAATTAATTATGTATTGTGTATTGTGTCTCAGCAGGAAACCGATGGAGTGCGTACTCCAGGTAGAGAAGGAGGTATTGCCCCAAGTGAAGGAGTTCAAGTACCTCGGGGTCTTGTTCACGAGTGAGGGGACAATGGAGCGGGAGGTTGGCCGGAGAATCGGGGCAGCGGGGCGGTATTGCACTCGCTCTATCGCACCATTGTCACGAAAAGAGAGCTGAGCCGAAAGGCAAAGCTCTCGATCTACCGGTCAATTTTCGTTCCTACCCTCACCTATGGTCATGAAGGTTAGGTCATGACCGAAAGAACTAGGTCGCAAGTACAAGCAGCCGAAATGGGCTTCCTCAGAAGGGTGGCGGGCTTCTCCCTTAGAGATAGGGTGAGGAGCTCAGTCATCTGTGAGGAGCTCGGAGTAGAGCCGCTGCTCCTTTGCGTCGAAACGAGTCAGTTGAGGTGGTTTGGGCATCTGGTAAGGATGCCCCCTGGCCGCCTCCCTAGTGAGGTGTTTCAGGCACGTCCAGCTGGGAGGAGGCCTCGGGGAAGACCCAGGATTAGGTGGAGAGATTACATCTCCACACTAGCCTGGGAACGCCTCGGGGTCCCCCAGTCAGAGCTGGTTAATGTGGCTCGGGATAGGGAAGTTTGGGGGCCCCCTGCTGGAGCAGCTGCCCCCGCGACCCGACTTCGGATAAGCGGTTGAAGATGGATGGATGGATGGATGGATGGATGGATGGATGGATGGTATTGTGTTGTTATTGGTTTATTTCAAGACATTGTTGTTGTTGTGCCTGTCATTTCTGTATTTACTGTTGTTTTGTTTGTTTAATGTGTAAACTGTGATCATCGGTAAAACTGCTGATTTGAAGGGAGAAAGATAAGTGGTTCATACTGGGAATACAGTTAAAGCTTATTCACTAATACTGTTGTATGGTTTATTCGTTCAGTTGGATATCTGCAGCTGGTGAAACCTCAGGTTGCGGTCACATATACACCTTTGAACTCACATGATTATTGTTTCATACAAGTTGAGAGGGTATTGTGAACCCCTGAACTCGGGACTCTAAATATTAGATTGTTTAAATGTATTTAGTGAGCTCAGACCCATTGAGAATATGTTTTTATAATCTCAGAGGAGGAAAATAGTGGCCAGAGAGTAACAGCAATTTTCACTAGCTCCTGCACCACTCAGCTAATTATCTATATTCTTTCAGTTATATCAGACCCAACTCGATGGCTTTGGTTATGCCATTGTTGTAGTATGTCGATTTCGAAAACAATAGAAGCCAAACTCAATCCCTTAGCTGAGATCGTGCATGTACATTCTCAGTGATTGGAGAATTGTAAGACTCGGATGGATGAGGCCGAGCGAAGAATCATTGCGGCGGAGGAACTAGCTGATAGTATGCAGGCTCGCATCTCAACAATGGAAAACCAAGTTGCGTCGCTTATTGAGAATGTTGATGATCTGGAGAACAGAGGACGGTGCAAAAATATACGTATTGTTGGCTAACCAGAAGGGGAAGAGGGCTCTAATGCGGTGGCTTTCCTCCAAAAATGGATCCCAGAGTTTCTTCAGCTGCAGGCAGAGGGAGGCTATATCAAGATTGAAAGGGCACATCATATCCTAGCTCCCAGACAAGGTGTCAAGGAGAGATCTAGACCGCTGGTGATACGTATACATCACTTCGGAGATAGACGGAGGATTCTGGATGCAAGTAGAAAGTTGTCTATGGATGACTACCTGCGGTTTGAGAATAACAAAGTTTCTCCGCTTTGGTGCTCCAAAAGTTGAGTGGTGGTGGCGGCGTAGTGGGTAAAGCACATAACTGGTAATCAGAAGGTCGCTGGTTCGATCCCCACAGTCACCACCATTGTGTCCTTGAGTAAGGCACTTAACTCCAGGTTGCACCGGGGGGATTGTCCCTGTAATAAGGGCTCTGTTAGTTGCTTTGGATAAAAGCGTCTGCCAAATACATAAATGTAAATGTAAAAGCGCAGGAGATTGTAGCAGGCTACGCAATGCTATATCCAGCTAAGTTGCGAGTAACAATGGAGAATATCACAAAGATCCTTGCCACACCGCCAGTGGATTGGTCAAATGTAATTTTCTACCTTTACAACAAGTAGCAGTGTGTAGCTATCATTGTTAATAGAAATGTACCCTTTAAAATGATAAACAGCATTAAGGATAAACAAGGCTGTTATGTTATTGTTAGAGGGTTATTGTATGGGTGGGAGGTAACTTTGTAAATATTTACCGGCCACCGATCGTTTCTCTTGAGCTTCTTTTTTTTTTTTTTTTTTTTATTATTTTTATCAGAACAAGGTACACTGAAAGTATACAGTGACATAAACACTATTGAAGGCCTTGCTTTTTCAAATTTTTCACCCACAAATTCCCATCCCAACACAACTTTCCCCCCAAAAAAAAAATAAAATAAAAAAAAAAATAAAAATAAAATAATAATAATAAAAATAAATAAATAAATTAATAAAGAGGGGGGGGGGGGGGTTGTTTAATAATCAAATTATTTTAAAGAGAAAATATTTAATTTTTTCTGTTTTTAGAAACATCATTAGATCACTAAGCCATGCTGACATAGTAGGTGGATTGTGTGATTTCCACTCTAGGAGAATTCTTCTTCTAGCTATTAATGTGGCAAAAGCCAGGGCATTCTCTTTATTTTTAGCTATTTGGAAGTCGTCGCCTCTAACTCCAAACAAAGCCATTATTGGGTTAGGGTGAATTTTTAATTTAAAAGCTGAGTTTAAAATCTCAAAGACTGAAATCCAAAATTGTCTCAGTTTAGGACATGACCAAAACATATGGGTTAGATCTCCCTTTGATGCCTTGCAGCGGTCACATGTTTCATCTATATTTGGGTACATTTTAGCCAATTTTGTTTTACTATAATGAATACGGTAGAGAACTTTCATTTGAATCAGATTGAGTCTTGCACAGGATGAAGTCCCATTTACTCGATCAACAGCTCTAACCCAGGTGTCTTCAGATATGTCGATTCCTAACTGTCCTATCCATTCTGTTTTGATCTTTTCTATTGATACATTTTGGAACGACATGATCAGGTTGTATATTTTTGAAATGGATCCCTTAAGGTGTGAAGGGACCCTCAGAACTAAATCTAAACGCGACTCAGAGGGCAATTGTGGAAACACAGAGCAGTGGGCTTGGATAAAGTGACTGAACCTGAAGAAATCGAAAAAATCGGAGTTTTGAAGACTACATTTTTTAACAAGATCATTGTAACTAGCAAAATTATTATCAATAAAAAAGTCACTACATTTAACTAGGCCTAGGTGCTGCCATTGCTTGAAAGTAGAATCCAGCTTGGCAGCTGGGAAAAGATGATTATTACATATGGGGCTTTCCAAGGAAAAATCTGTGAGTTGAAATGCTTCTCTAAACTGGTTATAGATTTTGAGAGTCGAAATTACAACTGGACTTGAGGAGAATTGCGTTGGTGAGAATGGTAACTTCATTGTAATCAGCACAGCAAGTGATGTGGACTCGCATGATTTAGCTTCTGCTGCACACCAGTCTGTATGTGGAGACTGGAACCAATAAACGACTTATTGTAAATTTGCTGCCCAATAATAATTTAACAAATTCGGGAGAGCCAATCCTCCATCCTTTTTTGGTCTCTCAAGAAGCTCTCTACGTAGTCTTGGTTTTTTGCCACCCCAAATAAAGGAAGACAGCAACCTATTAGTTGACTGAAAAAAGGACTTTGGCAGGAAAATTGGAAGACTCTGAAACAAATACAATAATCTGGGTAGCACATTCATTTTAACACAATTGGTTTTACCAGCTAGAGACAAATATATAACACTCCATCGTTGGAAGTCAGATTCAAGTTTTTTAAGTATGGGACTGTAATTTGCTTTAAACAGATCAGTGTATGAACGAGTAATATTAATTCCTAAGTATTTAAATCCTGATTTTGATATGCAAAAGGGCAAGTCTGTATCCATAATCTGATCTGCCAAATGGTTTATAGGGAAGCATATACTTTTAGAAAAGTTTAGTTTATAACCTGAAAAGACCCCGTAGTCTTTAAATATCTTCACAATCTGAGAGGCACATGACAGCGGGTTAGTTATATATAACACATAATTCCCATGTGATTCTGGGTTTTTGACCCAGCCTTTAAAGTAACTGTATAATTCTCAGTCCCAGAATCACATGGGAATGTGACAGTGTCACCCTCTTTTCCTGACAAAGGCACTTGCACGTCCCCTAAAAAAACAAGCATTTAATAGGGTCAATAAGATTTCAAATAATGTTAAATCACAAATACATCATTACAGAATGAATGCACGCTTATGAGGTTTTGAGTACTGATGATAGTGTCTCTTGAGCTTCTTACGAAGGCTGTTTTGGATTTGTTAGAAACTGCTTCTGGTACTATGATTGTAGGGGGGTATTTAATTGTTTGTTGAATCCTTTACTGGATATATTACCTCCAAAGAACTGCCCTCCATCCAAGCAATCTAAATGTTATCCGCATTATGCGAGGACTTAGGTTTTTCTGATGTTTGGAGTACACTTAACCCTTTGCAAACAGATTTTACCCCCCATAAATGTTATTCTAGGATTGATAATCTTTTTGTTTCCAGTTCAATTCTGCAATATACCTCCCGTTGTACCAAAAGTAATACTGTATTTTGTATTTTTTGTCATGCTATGGTGGTATTGGATATGTTAGTGGAAGCATTTCCAAAATCTACTAAACGATGGAGATTGAACACATTATTTCTACATATACATTCGTTTTTTTTATTTTGAATATAAGATTTTTTTGGTCGATTTATTCAGAGTCTATGAATGATACATCTCTGTTATGGGAGACTTCCAAACCCTTTATCAGAGGACTAGCTATAGCTTATTCTATCAGT
This sequence comes from Xyrauchen texanus, assembly GCF_025860055.1. NCBI lineage: Eukaryota > Metazoa > Chordata > Actinopteri > Cypriniformes > Catostomidae > Xyrauchen > Xyrauchen texanus. Next base: position 2,014,508 of record NC_068301.1, on the reverse strand, counting down.
AAAAACAGAAACAAGTAGAGAAGCAAGAACGCTTAGAACTGGAACTCAAAGGGGCTACTGAAGATCATGTAAAAGATGCTTTTCCTTCCAATCTGGAGAAGTTGAGTTTAATACGTGCGTCTTTGGATTCTTTAAAGAATTCAAGCATATTTTAATAGATCCCCTTTAAGCTATGTATGATCATTCATTTATGACAAACAGGTTGCCTCAATCACTTAGAGAGGCCAACATTTCTCTTATCTTAAAAAAAGGAAACGATCCGGAGCACTGTGGGTCCTATAGGCCGATGAACGTAGATTTAAAGTTGGTCTCTAAAATCCTTGCATTATGGCTGGAGAAAATACTTCCTTCTATCATTGATGAAGACCAAACGGGTTTCATTAAGAGTAGAAGCTCAAGTAATAATATTAGATGGCTTCTTAATGTTATTGAGCTCTCTCACAAAAGTAACATTGACACCCTTATTTTATCGTTAGATGCGGAGAAGGTCTTTGATTGCGTGGAGTTGGACTTATTTAGGCGATAATTTTATAAGATGGTTGCGCTTACTCTGTTCTGCTTCACTGACAGCTGTTGTCACTAACGGTCATAGGTCTGATAACATTCCTCTGTTTTGGGGCACTATTGCTATAGCAATAGAGACACTGGCTCAGGTGATTAGGGAGGGGTGGCTGTGTCTGGGGCCCCGGTTGGTGTTAAACAGAATAAAATTTCTGTCTATGCGGATGATATCCTGCTTTTTTGTCGGACCTCAAATCATCGGTGCCTGCCTTAGTAGATATTGTTAATTAATTTGGGAATTTTTCAGGATATAAAATACATTTCTCCAAATCTGTTGCTTTGCATTTAAGATACTCAAGCACACATGTAATTAATATGACTTACTTTCCATTTAAAATGTCAGGCTCTGGTTTTACATTTTTGGGAATTCGTATTACCCTTATAATTAGTCAATTGGCCAAAGTCAACTTTTTCCCATTGCTCGATAAAATCCACGATTTAATTAGATGGTCTGATCTCCCTCTTTCCTGGCTTGGAAGAAATGCTGTAGTTAAGATGTATATAATGCCCAGGCTTCTTTACCCATTACAGATGATACCAATCTTATTGCCGAATAAAAGGGTAAAGGAATTAACTGGATGGCTTAGTTCTTTTACATGGAATAAGTGGAAACCAAGATTCAAATTCTCACTCAGCTCTCCAGTTCTATGAGGGGCTTGGATCTGCCAAACATCAGAAAATAACAATTAGCCTGCCAGTTTAGATTAAAGTTTAGAAAGCAATTCTTCATTATGTCTTAAATGTAAGGTGGAAGTGGAAGAGTATATTCATTGCATTTGGGACGGTTCTATAATTAGGATTTACTGGTCAAAAATTGTTCACTATATGAGTCGAATGTTAGGATTAGAGTTACAGTTGGACCACTTGTCTTTGATTTTAGGTCTTCCGAAAAGACTTCTGTCAAACAGACTCGTTAGATGATTATTTGACATCCTAGCCTTTGCTGCTAGGAAAAATATATTGATTTCCTGGATCAGTGATAAACCTCCCCTTTAAAGGGATAACATACAATTATTAGATAAATGATTCCTTTAGACTTTTTAACATGTTACTCATTTGTCAACTGAAGATTTCCATCAGGTCTGGACCCCATATCTTGATTGTATTGATGTTTCTTTAAGTAATATTTTGAGGTTTGCTATATTATAATGCTCCTGTCTCCTTTTCATGTAATTTATGTATTTATTTCTTCTGCACTGTATTTGCCAGGCTTTCTTTGTTTGTTTGGTTTGAAATGTTAAAAAAACATCTAAAGGTGACATTCCTTATATTGTGTGTAACTGATGTTATTAAGTAATTAATGAAATTGTTAACCATGGTTTTTCTTAAGTAATATTGTAGTAGTAACCATTGTTAATTGTGTGGTTTACAGTTTTTTGTGCTAACACACAATTTTGCAAACTAGACTTGTGTTAAGTATTTTGATAAAACCAATCTTAAAACCACACACCCAAACTGCAAAATACCTCATATATCCTGCAAAATGAAGCACTGCAACCAAAACTACACATAGCATTATCAAAATCAAACGTTTGCACTGAAATGACACACACTTCATTCATATTAGCAGAGTTTTATCTAACCAAATACACACTGTTGTGCACAATGAAAAGCACTCATCTTTAGTAAGCTTTGCCATAATACTAAAATAGTCCATTTGTAGAAAATTCTTCAGATTGTTCACATGCACAGAAATATTTGCAGATACACACACATGCTGTTGAAACATTTTATTTATTTTTTTCTTCACCAAACAATCAGTGCAACATATGGACAGCAGATATTTTACATTTGGACTGAACAAAAATATGCTTCACAAAAACAGTAAACTGAAAAAGAAAATGTGTTGGAAAAAAAAATATATATATATATATATATAAAAAAAAGAGGCAAGAAAAATAATTAGGTAGCATCTTGCCACACAGCTGGGTCTTCTTTGGCCATGAACTCCTCTACCAGCTCTACCGCTCACCCTCCCTCTGCAACATCTTCCATTGATGTTGTTGTTGTAAAACAAAAGGTGCTCACCTGTGGTCTTTTCATAGTACTTACATCCTCATTGAAGTGTCAACAATTAACCATTGAGGTGTTTGGCCAGGTGGCACATGTAGTGTCATTTTGAATGGCAGTGTTTTGAAATGGCAAACACGTGACTTTATGTCCAAGGCAAGGCAAGTTTATTTATATAGCACATTTCATATATAATGGTAATTCTAAATGCTTTACATAGAAGAGATTAAAATAAGAATACAAAATAAATACAAAAACTAAGAATAATTGAATATAAAATAAAATACAGTACAAACAGTCGAATACACAGTGGCACAGTGCTCATTCAGTAAATGCACATTATAATGTCCGATTGTTGTGTCTTATGCAGAGAACCGTGTGCAGTGCATGTAAAAGTGCCATTTTGAATTGCAAAATGTGTGTAAAGAAATAAATGTGTTTAGACTTTTGGAGACTTGAGAACAGGTTTTACTCTCTGTGTGTCAGTTTAAATAATTGTGCTGTGCACGTCATTTTAGTGTGTTATCAATGGGAAAAAACAGTTTTTTTTAATTGTAAACTTTTTACAATAAAATTATGTAAACATTTACATTTAAACATTTTAGATATAAAATGTAAGATTTTCCTTTATAAGTAATGGTAAAACTGTACATTGTTTAACAAGGGAGTACATGTACTTTTTACAGTAAATTATTGTTAAAATTACAGTAAAAAAAATTGGGCATTCCCAGAATTCCTTATGTGATCCATTACATTTCATTATATTTTATGGGAATAGTTATGTTTCTTCTTATTTTTAATATGAGTCACGTACACTGGGGTGTTCTGTTTTATATTTGATGTAGTTTAGTTCATGTTTACTGCATTATTTTATTTGTAATTTATATATTGGTCAATGCTCCTGGAAGAGTCACTATTGGTGAACTTCATGTCATCATGCACTTCTGTAGTTACTATGATGTTTAACAAATACTTTATAAAGTCAAAAGCAGAGTTTTATAGTTTCAGAAGGATAATATCCAGTTTCTGAATTTTTTTACTGTACATTTAACATAATTTCTTTTTAAAGTGCCATTGTGGTCATGTAAATCATAACCATTTTATACTGTAAAATGAACAGGTTGTTCTGTAAAGTGGTTTACATTTTAACTGTATTTTTTACATAATTATTCTGGCAACCACAGCTGCCAAATTGTTTTTGTAAAAACAACAGGATTTTTTCTATCGGTATTGACATCATAGGACTTTAAATTATTGGTATCGCATCAAAAAGAAAATAAGTGGTATCACCCATCCCTACTGCTGAAGTGAACAGACTAATCACTGGATTCACTGCAGTCCATGTGTTCATATTTACTTCAAAATGTTCAGATCCATGTTGACAGAATCCTCTTCAGACCTGTTGGTGCTGGTCCAGCCAGGGGTGTGCTGAGATGCAAAAGAGCATGGAGGAAGAACGTTCCTTAATTGTTATTTGTGGGAACTCTGATCCACCTTTGTAGAGTTCTTAAAAACTTTGTGATCTTTGTTCTTGTAGCAGGAACAGCCAGAATAACAATCAGAACACCAACAGACACAATCACTCCTACTATCAATCCAGTGGAGACTGTGGAAAAAGAGCAAAATATTTAATTTGTAAATGTTCTTTTTCATTTTTCACATGTGAAGCTCTCAATGTCTCCTGTTTTACTTACGTGTTGTGTTGTCCTGGATGCTCTCTTTATCAGACGCTGTAACATTTTCTGTAACAACATATGAAACGGTAAGGTTTAATGTTCAACATCAATTTTAATGAGAAATGTTGTTTTCCTGCTGGCTGAAAATCTGCTATGCATGTATGACACATGTCTAGATACTTTAAAAGTCACAGGGGTAACTATATTCGGCAAGGTGTAATCATTTAACCCCTTGATAAAGCAATATTGGTTGACCACTAATTTGAATGTAATATTGAAAGAGGGGCGTTCTACATGTTCTGACATCCAAGGAACTGCTCTCACCCGTGACATTTACTGTGATCAAGGTATTTTCCCCTGAGTCCAGAGCTCTGTATATTCCTGAATCATTGGTTATAAACCCTGAGATGATCAGGTCCTCATTATTTTCAGTCAGTCGATCTCTCTGGGCCCCTTTTCCTTTAATCCACACCGTCTTTTCGCCACTGATCGTCTGATGCACCACTTTCTTGGTCTTATGGAACACAACTTTCAATGTAAGATTCTCGCCTGTCTTCACGGAAATCTCATCTGATGAAAAATAGAAAGGAAAATTATTCAGACATCATACATTTATCATTATAATTATTGTTATATTGATGGTGAAATCTGATTTTACCTTTAATAGAAACTAGGTAAGTCTTTATGAATAGTTGGTCTGACGTCCCCTCAGATGTGCTCTCGTAAGTGTTTAAAGTGTATAAACCAGCATCACTCCTCTTCAGCTGCTCCAGTTTGATGGAACAGCCCCCATTTTCAAACGCCGGTTCACATATTCTTTATCCTGATTACCACCAAAAACATTTTTTGACCCAGCCTTTAAAGTAACTGTATAATTCTCAGTCCCAGAATCACATGGGAATGTGACAGTGCCACCCTCTTTTCCTGACAAAGGCACTGGCACGTCCCCTAAAAAAACAAGCATTTAATAGGGTCAATAAGATTTCAAATAATGTTAAATCACAAATACATCATTACAGAATGAATGCACGCTTATGTGAATTCACATTTAAACACTGTAACAGTGCAAACTAGAGATGTGTGTGTATGTACAGTTCGGTTAACTGTTCAAC